>NW_007142404.1:0-6465 GCF_000164805.1 Carlito syrichta | reverse complement strand
GGTTGACCTGCCTGAGGCATGTTTCACATCTCAGAGAGGAGAACTGACAGGAACCTGGCCAGGGAGCCTCGGGAAATCCCACACCAAAGTGGGAGCAACCATAGGGGGTTGTGGGTGAAAGGTGCTGAGCTTGAGGGACATTCACATGTGGGAGAGCATGGGGAAAGGACTTAGGACACAAGGTTTGCAGGAGAATGGATTTCTTTCTTTCTTCCTTTAATTGTTTCTACCTTCCTTGCACCCTTTCTTTCTTTCTTTCTTTCTTTCTTTCTTTCTTACTTACTTACTTACTTTTCTTTCCTCACTATGTTGTCCAGGCTGCTCTCAAACCGACCAACTCGGGTCATCCTCTCAGCATAGTCTCCCAAACTCCTGCAATCACAGGGTTTACATCTCATCAACATCCTCGTTTCCTGCCTGGTCTTGAATTCTGGGCCGGATGTGATCCACTTGACGAGCTCTGCCCCCACCCAAGGTTTTCTGCGTTTTGCTTGGGGTTGAGGTGGGGTCTTGCTATGGTGAGCAGCCTGGTCTGGAGCTCCCAGACTCCAGGTATCTTCCTGTCTCAGCCTCCCCGAATGAAAAGGAGACTTGCATGAGTCACCTGGCTGTTCCTGCCCCCCTGAAGGTTTGAGAGTCATGCTGTCCCTATCCCTGATGCACCCCTGGGATAAGTGAGCAGGTCCACCCTGAGGAACAAGGCTAAAGGAGAGGTGGGAGCCCAGATGGAGACAAGTCCACTCACCAAGCGCTCCCCCCACAGAAGTCCTGGCAGGTTACTCTGGTTGCCCTCTCCACAGTCACAGGTTGTCAGAAGGGAGTGGACCTCACAATGGGGCCCTGAGAGGGATGTGGATTCTGAGCATGAGGGCTCACGACTCTCATCCCCATGCTCTGGAGGCTGAGGTGAGAGGATGGCCTGAGTCCCCAGGTTTGAGACCAGCCTGGGCACCTTGCCAAGACCACGTCTCTACCAGATGCCAAAAAACTGAGCCAAGCTTGGTGGCGCAGGCCTTCCATTTCAGCTACTCAGTAGGCCACTCTTGGTGGACCACTGAAACCCAGCTGGTGGAGGCCATGGTGGTTGAGAGCAGGCTCCTGTGCTCTGGCCTCGGCAACAGAGTGGGACTCCAACTCAGAATAATACCAACCACCACCACAACCACAGGCCGGTCTGAGGGGCTCAGCCAGGCATTCTGGTTCTTCAGAGGTGCAGGCGAGTGGACAGCCTGACCTACGGGGTTTGACACCAACCCAGGACACAGGGTGAGACCTCATCACAGACATCAAAACTAAATCCAAAGATAAGCTGGGCATGGTGTTGCAGGGCTGAGGTTCCAGCCACTCGGTGGGCCAAGATGGGATGATCAGCTGAGCAGGGCAGGTGGAGTCCATGGTGTCTGTGACCGTGATCCTGCCTTAAGGCCTGGGTGACAGAGCAGGATTCCAACACCAAATAATACCAATCACCACCACCGCCATGACCACCATCCCTGCCATCCAGGGCAAGTAGTCACCCTCAGGAATGGGAGAGGAAAAGGCACGTTCCCACCTGTCTTTGTGGGTGGTTTCAAAGTTGGCCTCTGGGCAAGTCCTTCCCATGCCTTTGGCAATGCGTCCCAGAAGTCCTACCTCCACCCTCCACACTCGTGCCCCACAGCCAAGACACCTGTGAGCTCAAGGAAAAGACTGTCCTGAGTTAGGGGGGCCAACAGGCATAGATCGAACAAGGAGGTCCAGCAATGCTGCAGCCAGCCCAGGTTTCAGTCACCTGGTCTACCTGCTTCGGGTGGGGGGGAGGGACCCTTCCTCTCTCGATCACTCAATCTTCCCACAGCCATGTGGACCTTTCCCTGTGGAGCCTTGGACGCCCATCATGACACACGTTGGAGGTATCTTTTTTGTCACCAGAGTCTCTGACAGCAGGGCTGGGTCACAGCAGCATGATCCTGGCTTCTGGGGCCTCAACCTGCAGGGCTGATGTTGTCCTCCTGCCTCGGTCCCTGAGCAACCTGGACTCTGGGTCTGCCATGCCTTACTCGATTTTGGGGCCCTCTTGCTGAGGTGAGGTCTGGCCACATTGCCCGGGCTCCTCTCTGACCCTGGGGACACAGGGAGCCTCCCACCTTGCCCTTCTAAGGCCCGGGACTGACGGCCATGAACCACGGTGCCAGGTCTGTACTCGCACGTGCTGTCAGTGGGGGCGACACAAAGGCAAGCCACAGGATGTAGGTCACCACATTCCATGTAGCCACGATGTGTGTGCCACCATGTGTGACTCAGTACTTGTTTTCTGGAGAGTGATGAGGTCTCACTACTTGGCCCAGGCTGGTCTCGAGCTTCCAGGCTGCAGCAGTTCCACTCCTCAGCCTCTCAAAGCCACAGCCCAATTTTGTGCTGATCCACCCTCTTTCGAGATTTCTAGGCCCAAGCCTGGGGCCTCCTTACCAAATGATCTCTGTCTGTTCACAATTATCCCAACTACATATACAAATGGATGCTTTTCTTTTTTTTCCTTTTTTCCTTTTTTGTCTTTGAGTCAGAGTCTCACTCCTTCACCCAGACTTTATGGCAGTGGCTCTCTCCCAGCCACCGCAGCCTCAGCCAGCCAGGTTCCAGTGAGCCTTTCATCAGCTTTCTGAGGAACCGGAATGACAGGTGCGTTCCAGCATGCACAGCTCATTTGGGATGGAGGGCAGAGATGAGGTTTCGCCTAGTTGCCTGGGTGGTTCTTGGCCACTGGTTCATGCTGGCTGCTGGCCTGGCCTCCCAAAGTGCTGGGATGATGAAGCTGAGCCCCCAAGCCTGGCCTCGATCATTCATCAAAAATGAACCAGAAGGCCTGGTGCGGCAGCCCATGCCTGGAACCCCAGCACTCTGGGAGTCAGAGGTGGGAGGATGGCTGGAGCCCAGGAGACCAAGGCCAGCTGAGGTCACACAGAGCGACCCCAGTGCTGCACCAATCTAACAAGGAGTCTGGGGTCCAGGGTCCCATTGTCATGGCCACTACAGAGGCTGAGGTGAGAGGATCACCACAGCCTGTGAATTCAAGCCTGGCGGTGAATGATGGTCTTATCCCCGGGCCCTTCTAGGGCCACAGAATCAGACCCTGTCTCCAAAAACATCAGAATCATACACAGATTCTCAAGTGTGTGTGGTGTGTTCACAGGCGACTGGCTTTAGAGTCAGGAATCATGGGTTTAGGGGGAAGAAATTTCCCCGGATGAGGATGTTTCCTGGCCTTCTTGGCAGAGGTCCTCATTGTTGAGTGGATGTTGGCCTTACTGGGCACATTCTCAACTTTGTAGAGAAGAGCCAGCATTAACCCAGTCAGGGAGCCTTGGGAGCTCTGAACCAAAGCGGGGGCAGCCATTGGGGAGGTTAGGGACTAGAAGGTGCCGAACTTGGAGGACCCGCACATGTGGCAGGGGTGGGGGAGAAGGACTGAGGGCAGAAGGTTTGCAGGAGAATGAATTTCTTTCTTTCTTTTCCTCTCTCTCTCTTTTTTTTCCTCAATAGGTAGCCCTGGATGCTCTCAAACTGCCCAACTCGTCCTTCCTGCTGCTATCACAGGCTTTCCATTGGGTTGACATCCTGGTCTTCCTGCCTGGTCTTGAACTCTGGGTCTGATATGATCCTCCTGCCAGGCCTGCCCTCACTCAAGGTTTTCTGGAATTTTCTTGGGGTTGAGGTGGGGGATTTCTATGGTTGAGCCTGGTACCAGCTCCCGGGCTCTGCCTATCTTCTCGTCTTGGCCACCCTGAGTGCAGAGGAGACAGGCGTGAGTTGCCCGATTGCCCCCCAAGGTTTAAGAGTCACCTCCTCCCTTTTCCCAAGGCAGTCCTTAGGAGGAGCGACCGGGTCCACCCTCTGGAATGAGGCAGGTTGAGGGGTGGCTGCCCTTGCAAAGACATGCCCCTGCCCCATGCGCTCACCAGAGTGGGCTTGGTGGGTGATTCCAGCTACCCTCTCCAGGGTCCCAGGTCGTCTGAAGGGAGTGGACTTTGCAGTGGAACCCCGAGAGTGGTGTGAAGGCTGGCACAGGGCTCACACCTTTCACTCTGGTGGTTTGGAGGGCGAGGTGAGAGGATGGCCTGAGTCTCCATTTTCACGACCATCCTGGTCACCTTGGCGAGACCTCTTCTCTACAAGAAACCAACAAAATGAGCCAAGCAGCCGGGCTCGGTGGCTCAGCCTGTAATCCCGCACCTTTGGGAGGCTGAGGTGAGTGGATTACCCTCGCCCACGGGTTCGAGACCCGCCTGGGCAGTGAGACCTCATCTCTACAATAAATCAAAAACTCAGCTGGGCATGGTGGCGCATGCCTGTAATTCCAGCTGCTCGGAAAGCTGAGGCGGAAGGATCGCCGGAGCCCAGCAGGTCAAGGCTGCGGTGGCTGGGAGCAGCCACTGCACTCCAGTCTGGGCAACCGAGGGAGACTCTAACTCAAAAAAAAAAAAAAAATGAGCCGAGCATGGTGCTGCACACATGTCGTTCCGGGCACTTGTGAGGCCACGGTGGGAGAATTGCTGGAGCCCAGCTGGTGGAGGCTGTGGTGGCTGAGAGTGGGCCCCTGCAATCCTTCCTGGCTGATGGGGCAAGACTCTGAATCAGAATAAAAATACCAACCACTGCCACCACAACCACAACCCAGGCTCAGGGGCTCAGACTGGCATGCCAACGCTTCAAAGGCCAAGGCGAGTGGTCAGCCTGAGTCTTCGGGTATAAGACCAGCCCGGGACACTGGGTGAGACCTCGTCTGGGCCATCAAAAATGAATCCAAGGATTTGTCAATGTGATTGTGCACGACTGTGGATCCAGACCTCGTGGTGCCAATGCAGGAGGGTCGCCTGAATACGTCAGGTGGAGTCCACCGTGGTCGTGAGCGTGCCCCTGCACTCTGGACTGCATGGCAGAGCAGGATTCTGACTCCAAATAATAATAATCACCACCTCCGCCACCACCACGATCCTTGCCACCCAGTGCGAGGAGTCACCCTCAGGGATGGGAGAGGAAAAGGCACTTTCCTGCATGTCATTTGTGGTAGGTTTCAAAGGTGGCCACTGGGCATGTCCATTCCATGCCTTCAGCCATGTACCCTAGATGGTCTTCCTCCACCCTCCACACTCAGGCCCCATGGCGAAGACGCATGTGAGCTCATGGAACAGACGGTCCCAAGTTATGGCGACCATCAGGCACAGAGCGATCAAGGCGGCCCAGCAATGCCAGGGCCAGTCTAGGTTCCAGTTGCCCAGTCTGCCAATTTCGGGTGGGAGTAGGGCCCCTTCCTCTCCCGAACACTCTGTCATCCACTGCCCACGCAGAAGTTTCCCTGGGGAGTCGTGGACACACATTGTGATGTACTTGGGAGGTGTCTTTTTTTCACCAGTCTCTGTCAGTGGTGCTGGGGTGTGGCACCATGATGGGGACTCCTGGGGCCTCGACCTGAGGAGCACAGGTGGTCCTCCTGCCTCAGCCCGCAAGCAGCCGGGACTCTATGTGCCATCGCACCTGACTCAATCTTGAGGACCTCTCTCTGAGACTAGATCTGGACACGTCGCCCAGCCTGGTTTCCAACCCCAGGACTCCTCCTGGTTTCCAACCCCATGTCACCTCCTCTAGAGGTCTCCTTTGGCACGTGTGTGATGGCCGTGAGCCATGGTGCCTGGTCTGGACTCGCACTTGCTGTTGGTAACTGTGACACTAAGGCTCATCCCAGGATGGAGGCCACCGCATCCTGGGACCGTGGGTGCCACCACATGCAACTCGAGTGTTCCAGTCCGGAGAGTGATGTGGTCACACTACATGACCCAGACTGGCCTCAAAAATCTGGGCTCCAGCGGTCCACTGCCTTGGCATGCCAAAGCCATAGACTGATTGTCTGCCGATCATCCATCTTTTGGGAAGTCTATGACCAAGACTGTGGCCTCCTTCCCCAATGATCTCTGTCTTTTCACGATGATCCCAACTCTATACACAAATGGATGCTCTTCTTTTCTTTCCTTTTATTTTTTATTGTTTTAGTTGGAGTCTCACTCCTAGCCCAGGTTAGAGGGTGGTGGCTTGTACCCAGCCAGCACAACTTTGGCCTACTGGGCTCCAGCGAGCCACTCCCCACAGGCCTTCCAAGAAGCCAGAATGACAGGCGTATACCACAATGCCTGGTTCATTTGGGATGGAGGGTATATACGAGGTCTCAACGAGTTGCCTGGGCATGTCTCGGACCCACTGTCTCAGACCAGCTGCTGGCCTTGCCCATCCAAAATACTGGGATGAAGAGGTTGAGCCCCTGAGCCCAGCCTCGATCCTTCATCAAAAATGAACCAGAAGGCTGGGCACCATGACCCACGCCTGGAATCCCAGTGCTCTTGGAGGGTGAATTGGGAGATGGCTGTAGCCAGGGAGATACAGGCCAGCCTGGGCCACACAAGGAGAACCCGTCTCTGCACCCTTCCATATAGGGGG
>NW_007142403.1:0-3531 GCF_000164805.1 Carlito syrichta | reverse complement strand
CTGAGGCATGTTTCACATCTCAGAGAGGAGAGCTGACAGGAACCTGGCCAGGGAGCCTCGGGAAATCCCACACCAAAGTGGGAGCAACCATAGGGGGTTGTGGGTGAAAGGTGCTGAGCTTGAGGGACATTCACATGTGGGAGAGCATGGGGAAAGGACTTAGGACACAAGGTTTGCAGGAGAATGGATTTCTTTCTTTCTTCCTTTAATTGTTTCTACCTTCCTTGCACCCTTTCTTTCTTTCTTTCTTTCTTTCTTTCTTTCTTTCTTTCTTTCTTTCTTTCTTACTTACTTTTCTTTCCTCACTATGTTGTCCAGGCTGCTCTCAAACCGACCAACTCGGGTCATCCTCTCAGCGTAGTCTCCCAAACTCCTGCGATCACAGGGTTTACATCTCATCAACATCCTCGTTTCCTGCCTGGTCTTGAATTCTGGGCCGGATGTGATCCACTTGATGAGCTCTGCCCCCACCCAAGGTTTTCTGCGTTTTGCTTGGGGTTGAGGTGGGGTCTTGCTATGGTGAGCAGCCTGGTCTGGAGCTCCCAGACTCCAGGTATCTTCCTGTCTCAGCCTCCCCGAATGAAAAGGAGACTTGCATGAGTCACCTGGCTGTTCCTGCCCCCCTGAAGGTTTGAGAGTCATGCTGTCCCTATCCCTGAGGCAACCCCTGGGATAAGTGAGCAGGTCCACCCTGAGGAACAAGGCTAAAGGAGAGGTGGGAGCCCAGTTGGAGACAAGTCCACTCACCAAGCGCTCCCCCCACAGAAGTCCTGGCAGGTTACTCTGGTTGCCCTCTCCACAGTCACAGGTTGTCAGAAGGGAGTGGACCTCACAATGGGGCCCTGAGAGGGATGTGGATTCTGAGCATGAGGGCTCACGACTCTCATCCCCATGCTCTGGAGGCTGAGGTGAGAGGATGGCCTGAGTCCCCAGGTTTGAGACCAGCCTGGGCACCTTGCCAAGACCACGTCTCTACCAGATGCCAAAAAACTGAGCCAAGCTTGGTGGCGCAGGCCTTCCATTTCAGCTACTCAGTAGGCCACTCTTGGTGGACCACTGAAACCCAGCTGGTGGAGGCCATGGTGGTTGAGAGCAGGCTCCTGTGCTCTGGCCTCGGCAACAGAGTGGGACTCCAACTCAGAATAATACCAACCACCACCACAACCACAGGCCGGTCTGAGGGGCTCAGCCAGGCATTCTGGTTCTTCAGAGGTGCAGGCGAGTGGACAGCCTGACCTACGGGGTTTGACACCAACCCAGGACACAGGGTGAGACCTCATCACAGACATCAAAACTAAATCCAAAGATAAGCTGGGCATGGTGTTGCAGGGCTGAGGTTCCAGCCACTCGGTGGGCCAAGATGGGATGATCAGCTGAGCAGGGCAGGTGGAGTCCATGGTGTCTGTGACCGTGATCCTGCCTTAAGGCCTGGGTGACAGAGCAGGATTCCAACACCAAATAATACCAATCACCACCACCGCCATGACCACCATCCCTGCCATCCAGGGCAAGTAGTCACCCTCAGGAATGGGAGAGGAAAAGGCACGTTCCCACCTGTCTTTGTGGGTGGTTTCAAAGTTGGCCTCTGGGCAAGTCCTTCCCATGCCTTTGGCAATGCGTCCCAGAAGTCCTACCTCCACCCTCCACACTCGTGCCCCACAGCCAAGACACCTGTGAGCTCAAGGAAAAGACTGTCCTGAGTTAGGGGGGCCAACAGGCATAGATCGAACAAGGAGGTCCAGCAATGCTGCAGCCAGCCCAGGTTTCAGTCACCTGGTCTACCTGCTTCGGGTGGGGGGGAGGGACCCTTCCTCTCTCGATCACTCAATCTTCCCACAGCCATGTGGACCTTTCCCTGTGGAGCCTTGGACGCCCATCATGACACACGTTGGAGGTATCTTTTTTGTCACCAGAGTCTCTGACAGCAGGGCTGGGTCACAGCAGCATGATCCTGGCTTCTGGGGCCTCAACCTGCAGGGCTGATGTTGTCCTCCTGCCTCGGTCCCTGAGCAACCTGGACTCTGGGTCTGCCATGCCTTACTCGATTTTGGGGCCCTCTTGCTGAGGTGAGGTCTGGCCACATTGCCCGGGCTCCTCTCTGACCCTGGGGACACAGGGAGCCTCCCACCTTGCCCTTCTAAGGCCCGGGACTGACGGCCATGAACCACAGTGCCAGGTCTGTACTCGCACGTGCTGTCAGTGGGGGCGACACAAAGGCAAGCCACAGGATGTAGGTCACCACATTCCATGTAGCCACGATGTGTGTGCCACCATGTGTGACTCGGTGCTTGTTTTCTGGAGAGTGATGAGGTCTCACTACTTGGCCCAGGCTGGTCTCGAGCTTCCAGGCTGCAGCAGTTCCACTCCTCAGCCTCTCAAAGCCACAGCCCAATTTTGTGCTGATCCACCCTCTTTCGAGATTTCTAGGCCCAAGCCTGGGGCCTCCTTACCAAATGATCTCTGTCTGTTCACAATGATCCCAACTACATATACAAATGGATGCTTTTCTTTTTTTTCCTTTTTTCCTTTTTTGTCTTTGAGTCAGAGTCTCACTCCTTCACCCAGACTTTATGGCAGTGGCTCTCTCCCAGCCACCGCAGCCTCAGCCAGCCAGGTTCCAGTGAGCCTTTCATCAGCTTTCTGAGGAACCGGAATGACAGGTGCGTTCCAGCATGCACAGCTCATTTGGGATGGAGGGCAGAGATGAGGTTTCGCCTAGTTGCCTGGGTGGTTCTTGGCCACTGGTTCATGCTGGCTGCTGGCCTGGCCTCCCAAAGTGCTGGGATGATGAAGCTGAGCCCCAAGCCTGGCCTCGATCATTCATCAAAAATGAACCAGAAGCCTGGTGCGGCAGCCATGCCTTGAACCCCAGCACTCTGGGAGTCAGAGGTGGGAGGATGGCTGAAGCCCAGGAGACCAAGGCCAGCTGAGGTCACACAGAGCGACCCCAGTGCTGTACCAATCTAAACAAGGAGTCTGGGGTCCAGGGTCCCATTGTCATGGCCACTACAGAGGCTGAGGTGAGAGGATCACCACAGCCTGTGAATTCAAGCCTGGCGGTGAATGATGGTCTTATCCCCGGGCCCTTCTAGGGCCACAGAATCAGACCCTGTCTCCAAAAACATCAGAATCATACACAGATTCTCAAGTGTGTGTGGTGTGTTCACAGGCGACTGGCTTTAGAGTCAGGAATCATGGGTTTAGGGGGAAGAAATTTCCCCGGATGAGGGATGTTTCCCTGGCCTTTCTTGGCAGAAGGTCCTCATTGCTGAGTGAGATGGTTGGCCTTACTGGGGCACATTTCTCACCTTGTAGAGAAAAGCCAGCATTAACCCAGTCAGGGAGCCTTGGGAGCTCCTGAACCAAAGCGGGGGCAGCCATTGGGGAGGTTAGGGACTAGAAGGTGCCGAACTTGGAGGACCCGCACATGTGGCAGGGGTGGGGGAGAAGGACTGAGGGCAGAAGATTTGCAGGAGAATGAATTTCTTTCTTTCTTTTCCTCTCTCTCTCTTTTTTTTCCTCAATAGGTAG
>NW_007142402.1:0-3816 GCF_000164805.1 Carlito syrichta | reverse complement strand
TCCTCTTTCCTTCTATTTTGTTTCCTCACTAGGTAGCCCTGGCTTATCTAAAACCACGAAAATCGAGCCTTCCTCTCGGTCTCAGCCTCCCAAACTGCTGTGATAACAGGCATTCCATTTGGTTGACATCTTGGTCTTCCAGCCTGGTTTGAACTCTGGGCTTGTGTCAATCCTCGCGCTGAGTCCAGCCCTCACCCAAGATATTTTGGGTTTTGCTTGGAGTCGAGGTTGGGGCTTGCTATGGTGACCAGCATGGTCTAAGCTCCCGGGCTGTAGCCATCTTCCCATCTTGGCCTCCCTGAGTGCAGAGGAGACAGAAGTGAATCTCCCAGCCAGCCACACCACACCCCCAATGGTTTGAGTCATGCCCTCCCTTTCCATGAGGCTGTCCCTGGGAGAAGCGAGTGGGTCCATCCTGGGGAACGAGGCGGGCTGAGTTGTGGCTGCCCTGGCAGTGACACAACCCTGAGCCAGGAGCTCATTCTGGTAGGCTCAATGTGTGATTCTGACTTCCCCCTGAGTGTCCCAGCTCATCTAAAGGGAGCATGCCTCACAGTGGGACCCATATAGGGGTGTGAAGTCCAAGTGCAAGGATTCAGGCCTGTCATGCCGATGCTTTGGGAGGCTAATGTGAGAGCACATCCTGAGCCCCCAGGTTCAAGACAATCCCAGGCAATTGAAGAGACCCAGTCTCTACAATAAACCAACAAAATGAGCCAAGTGTGGTGGCGCATGCCTGTTGTTCTGGCCACTCTGGAGGCAATGTTGGAAGGATCACTGGAGCCCAGCCAGTGAAGGCTTCAGTTGCCAAGAGCAGGCCCCTACACTCTGGTCTGGGTGACAGAGTGGGACTATGACTCAGAATAATAATATCAACCACCCACACCACAACAGCAGGCAGGGCTCAGAGGCTTGGCCTCACATCCCAGCCCTTTGCAGGTCGATGCGAGTTGACGCCCTGAGCCTGTGGGTTTGAGACCCGGCCGAGAGACCGGGCGAGACCTCGTCTCGGCAATCAAAAATAAATCCAAATATTAGACAGGTGTGGTGGCGCAGACCTGTGGTTCCAGACACTCGTGGGACTGAGGTAGGAGGATAGCCTGAGCCCAGAAGTTGGAATCTGCGATAGCCGTTAGCATGCCTCTGCACTCCAGCCTGGGCAACAAAGTGGAATTCTGACTCTAAATAATAATAATCACCACAACCAACACCACCACCACCCCTGCCACACAGCACGAGGAGTCACTGTCAGTGATGAGAGAAGAAATGGCCCTTTCCTGCCTGTCATTCACAGAGGTTTCAAAGGGGGCCACCAAGCACGACCATCCCATGCCTTCCACCACGCATCCCAGAAGGCCTGCCTCCACCCTCCACACTTGTGCCCCACAGCAAAGACGTGTGTGAGCTCACAAATGAGACCAATCCAAGCTAGAGTGGCCATCGGTCACAGAGTGATCAAGGTGGTCCAGCAACACTGGGGCAAGCCCAGGTTCCAGTCGCCCAATCTGCTAACATTGGGCAGGGGAAGGACCCCTTTCTCTCCGGTTCACTCCATCACCCCCCACCCACTGGACATTTCCCTAGGGAGCCATGGACGCCCATCTTGATGCATGTGGAGGTGTCCTTTTTGTCGCCGCAGTCTGCGTCGGTGAGGCTGGGGTTCGGTGGCATGATCGTGGCTTCCAGAACCTCAAGCTGAGAGGCTCAGGAAGTCCTCCCGCCTCGGCCCATGAACAGGTGGGATTCCGGGGGGCCACCACGCCTGACTCGATTTTGGGGACCTCTTACCAAAACTAGTTCTGGCCATGTTACCCAGCCTGGTTTCCAAACCCTGGGCTCAGGAAGCCACCCACCTCGGCTTCCCAGGTGTGATGGCCATGAGCCACTCTGCCCAGCCTGGACTCACACGTGCTGTTGGCAAGGGCAATAAAGACACACCCCGGGACAGAGGCCATCACATCCTGTGTAGCTGGTACCATGAAGGCCACCATGCGTGACTCCAGTGTTTGCATTCCAGGGAGTGACGAGGTCTCGCTACTTGGCCCAGGCTGGTCTCACGCTCCTGAGCTCCAGTGGTCCCCCGCCTCAGCCTCCCAAAGCTACAGCCTGATTGTCTGCCAATCCACCATCTTTCGGGAACCCTAGACCCAAGACTGAGGCATCCTTCCCCAAAGATCTCTGTCTATTTACGATGATCCCAACTTTGTACACAAATGGATGCTCTACTTTCTTCCCTTTTTTTTGATTTGGAGTCTCATTCCATTTCCCAGCCTGGAGGGCTGTGGCTCACTCCTGGAATTACAGCCTCGGCCCGCAGAGCTCCAGCAAGCCTTTTTTCCTTGGACTTCCAAGGAGATGGAACAACAGGAGTGTGCCACCACACCGGGTCCATTTGGAATGGAGGGAAGAGATGAGTTCTCACTGAGTTGCCCAGGTGCATCTAGAACCTGCTGGCTCAGACTGACCTCTGGCTTTGGCCCCCAATTCACTAGGATGACAAGACTGAGGCCCTGAGCCTGGGATCAATCCTTCATGTACATGAACCAGAGGGTCAGACATGGTCGCCCATGCCTGGATTCCCAGTGCTCTGGGAGGATGAGGCAGGAGGATGGCTAGAGGCAAAGGAGCTCAAGGCCAGCCTGGGTCATGCAGGGAGACATCATCTCCACACCCATCCAAACAGGTGGTATGGGGTTATGGTGCCCATCATCCTGACCACTCCGGAGGCTGACACGGGAGGATCACTGGAGTCCACAATTTCGAAGCTGGTGGAGAACAACGGTTGTTTCCCTGGGACATGGCCTTGGCCACAGAGCCAGGCCCAGTCTCCAAAAACATCAGAATCGTACACAGATTCTCAACTGCGCATGGTGTGCTCAAATGGGGATAGCCTTTAGAGTCAGAGAAAATGGGTCTGAGGGTGAAGAATTGTCCCTAGGTGAGGCATGTTTCCCAAGCATTCCTTTGTGGAAGGTTCTCATTACCAAGTTGAATGGCCAGCCTGCGTCTGTCACAATTTCTCACCTCGGAGAGGACAACTTGCAGGATACTCATTAGGGAGTCAAGGGAAATTCCACACCAAAGTTGGGGCAGCCTTGGGGGGTTTGGGGCTTGAAGGTGCCAAGTTTGGGGGACCCTCACATGTGGGCAGGTGGTGGGGAAGGAGAGAGAGCAGAAGGATTGCAGGAAAATGGATTTCTTTATTTCTTTCCTTCTTTCTTTCTTCTTCCTACCTTCCTTCCTTTCTTCTTTAGTTCTTTGTTTCTTGCTTGTTTACTTTTCTTTCCTCACAAGGTTGTCCATGCTGCTCTCAAGCTGCCCAACTCGGGCCATATTCTTGGCCTGGGCCTCCTAAACTGCTGTGATCACAGACTTTCCATTTGATTGACATCCTGGTCTTCCCGCCTGATCTTGAACTATGGACTGGAGGTGATCCTAACGATGAGGCCTGGGTTTTGCTTGGGGTTCAGGTGGGGCTTGCTATGCTGTCCAGCCTGGTCTCGAGCTCCTGGGCTCCAACCATTTGCCTATCTCGGCCTCCCTGAGTGTCAAGGAAACAGGCATGAGTCTCCTGGCCATCCCTGCCCCCAAAAAGGTTTGAGAGTCATGACCTCACTTTCCCCAAGTCAGACCCAGGAATGGGTGAGCAGGTCCACCCTGGGAACAAGGGGGGCATACGTTTGGGCATCCCAGCTAAGACACTCTTGAAACAGGCTCTCCTTCACTGCAGGCTCAGTGCGTGACTCCAGCTGGCCACTCTGGAGTCTGAGGTTGTCTGAAGGGAGCGAGCCTAGGGTTGGGGCACTGAGAGGGGTG
>NW_007142401.1:0-3702 GCF_000164805.1 Carlito syrichta | reverse complement strand
CATTTGGTTGACATCCTGATCTCCAGCCTGGTTTGAACTCTGGGCTTGTGTCAATCCTCGCGTTGAGTCCAGCCCTCACCCAAGATATTTTGGGTTTTGCTTGGAGTCGAGTTTGGGGCTTGCTATGGTGACCAGCATGGTCTAAGCTCCCGGGCTCTAGCCATCTTCCCATCTTGGCCTCCCTGAGTGCAGAGGAGACAGAAGTGAATCTCCCAGCCAGCCACACCACACCCCCAATGGTTTGAGAGTCATGCCCTCCCTTTCCATGAGGCAGTCCCTGGGAGAAGCGAGTGGGTCCATCCTGGGGAACGAGGCAGGCTGAGTTGTGGCTGCCCTGGCAGTGACACAACCCTGAGCCAGGAGCTCATTCTGGTGGGCTCAATGTGTGATTCTGACTTCCCCCTGAGTGTCCCAGCTCATCTAAAGGGAGCATGCCTCACAGTGGGACCCATATAGGGGTGTGAAGTCCAAGTGCAAGGATTCAGGCCTGTCATGCCGATGCTTTGGGAGGCTAATGTGAGAGCACATCCTGAGCCCCCAGGTTCAAGACAATCCCAGGCAATTGAGGAGACCCAGTCTCTACAATAAAACAACAAAATGAGCCAAGTGTGGTGGCGCATGCCTGTCGTTCTGGCCACTCTGGAGGCAACGGTGGAGGAACACTGGAGCCCAGCCAGTGAAGGCTTCAGTTGCCAAGAGCAGGCCCCTACACTCTGGTCTGGGTGACAGAGTGGGACTATGACTCAGAATAATAATATCAACCACCCACACCACAACAGCAGGCAGGGTACAGAGGCTTGGCCTCACATCCCAACCCTTTGCAGGTCGATGCAAGTTGATGCCCTGAGCCTGTGGGTTTGAGACCCGGCCGAGAGACCGGGCGAGACCTCGTCTCGGCAATCAAAAATAAATCCAAATATTAGACAGGTGTGGTGGCGCAGACCTGTGGTTCCAGACACTCGTGGGACTGAGGTAGGAGGATAGCCTGAGCCCAGAAGTTGGAATCTGCGATAGCCGTTAGCATGCCTCTGCACTCCAGCCTGGGCAACAAAGTGGAATTCTGACTCTAAATAATAATAATCACCACAACCAACACCACCACCACCCCTGCCACACAGCACGAGGAGTCACTGTCAGTGATGAGAGAAGAAATGGCCCTTTCCTGCCTGTCATTCACAGAGGTTTCAAAGGGGGCCACCAAGCACGACCATCCCATGCCTTCCACCACGCATCCCAGAAGGCCTGCCTCCACCCTCCACACTTGTGCCCCACAGCAAAGACGTGTGTGAGCTCACAAATGAGACCAATCCAAGCTAGAGTGGCCATCGGTCACAGAGTGATCAAGGTGGTCCAGCAACACTGGGGCAAGCCCAGGTTCCAGTCGCCCAATCTGCTAACATTGGGCAGGGGAAGGACCCCTTTCTCTCCGGTTCACTCCATCACCCCCCACCCACTGGACATTTCCCTAGGGAGCCATGGACGCCCATCTTGATGCATGTGGAGGTGTCCTTTTTGTCGCCGCAGTCTGCGTCGGTGAGGCTGGGGTTCGGTGGCATGATCGTGGCTTCCAGAACCTCAAGCTGAGAGGCTCAGGAAGTCCTCCCGCCTCGGCCCATGAACAGGTGGGATTCCGGGGGGCCACCACGCCTGACTCGATTTTGGGGACCTCTTACCAAAACTAGTTCTGGCCATGTTACCCAGCCTGGTTTCCAAACCCTGGGCTCAGGAAGCCACCCACCTCGGCTTCCCAGGTGTGATGGCCATGAGCCACTCTGCCCAGCCTGGACTCACACGTGCTGTTGGCAAGGGCAATAAAGACACACCCCGGGACAGAGGCCATCACATCCTGTGTAGCTGGTACCATGAAGGCCACCATGCGTGACTCCAGTGTTTGCATTCCAGGGAGTGACGAGGTCTCGCTACTTGGCCCAGGCTGGTCTCACGCTCCTGAGCTCCAGTGGTCCCCCGCCTCAGCCTCCCAAAGCTACAGCCTGATTGTCTGCCAATCCACCATCTTTCGGGAACCCTAGACCCAAGACTGAGGCATCCTTCCCCAAAGATCTCTGTCTATTTGCGATGATCCCAACTTTGTACACAAATAGATGCTCTACTTTCTTTCCCTTTTTTTGATTTAGAGTCTCATTCCATTTCCCAGCCTGGAGGGCTGTGGCTCACTCCTGGAACTACAGCCTCGGCCCGCAGGGCTCCAGTGAGCCTTTTTCCTTGGACTTCCAAGGAGCTGGAACAACAGGAGTGTGCCACCACACCGGGTCCATTTGGAATGGAGGGAAGAGATGAGTTCTCACTGAGTTGCCCAGGTGCATCTAGAACCTGCTGGCTCAGACTGACCTCTGGCTTTGGCCTCCAATTCACTAGGATGACAAGACTGAGGCCCCGAGCCTGGGCTCAATCCTTCATGTACATGAACCAGAGGGTCAGACATGGTCGCCCATGCCTGGATTCCCAGTGCTCTGGGAGGATGAGGCAGGAGGATGGCTAGAGGCAAAGGAGCTCAAGGCCAGCCTGGGTCATGCAGGGAGACATCATCTCCACACCCATCCAAACAGGTGGTATGGGGTTATGGTGCCCATCATCCTGACCACTCCGGAGGCTGACACGGGAGGATCACTGGAGTCCAAAATTTCGAAGCTGGTGGAGAACAACGGTTGTTTCCCTGGGACATGGCCTTGGCCACAGAGCCAGGCCCAGTCTCCAAAAACATCAGAATCGTACACAGATTCTCAACTGCGCATGGTGTGCTCAAATGGGGATTGCCTTTAGAGTCAGAGAAAATGGGTCTGAGGGTGAAGAATTGTCCCTAGGTGAGGCATGTTTCCCAAGCATTCCTTTGTGGAAGGTTCTCATTACCAAGTTGAATGGCCAGCCTGCGTCTGTCACATTTCTCACCTCGGAGAGGACAACTTGCAGAATACTCATTAGAGAGTCAAGGGAAATTCCACACCAAAGTTGGGGCAGCCTTTGGGGGGTTTGGGGCTTGAAGGTGCCAAGTTTGGGGGACCCTCACATGTGGGCAGGTGGTGGGGAAGGACAGAGAGCAGAAGGATTGCAGGAAAATGGATTTCTTTATTTCTTTCCTTCTTTCTTTCTTCTTCCTACCTTCCTTCCTTTCTTCTTTCATTCTTTGTTTCTTGCTTGTTTACTTTTCTTTCCTCACGAGGTTGTCCATGCTGCTCTCAAGCTGCCCAACTCGGGCCATATTCTTGGCCTGGGCCTCCTAAACTGCTGTGATCACAGACTTTCCATTTGATTGACATCCTGGTCTTCCTGCCTGGTCTTGAACTATGGACTGGAGGTGATCCTAACCATGAGGCCTGGGTTTTGCTTGGGGTTCAGGTGGGGCTTGCTATGCTGTCCAGCCTGGTCTCGAGCTCCTGGGCTCCAACCATTTGCCTATCTCAGCCTCCCTGAGTGTCAAGGAAACAGGCGTGAGTCTCCTGGCCATCCCTGCCCCCAAAAAGGTTTGAGAGTCATGACCTCACTTTCCCCAAGTCAGACCCAGGAATGGGTGAGCAGGTCCACCCTGGGAACAAGGGGGGCATACGTTTGGGCATCCCGGCTAAGACACACTCTTGAAACAGGCTCTCCTTCACTGCAGGCTCAGTGCGTGACTCCAGCTGGCCACTCTGGAGTCTGAGGTTGTCTGAAGGGAGCGAGCCTAGGGTTGGGGCACTGAGAGGGGTG
>NW_007142400.1:0-3441 GCF_000164805.1 Carlito syrichta | reverse complement strand
CATGCCCTCCCTTTCCATGAGGCAGTCCCTGGGAGAAGCGAGTGGGTCCATCCTGGGGAATGAGGCGGGCTGAGTTGTGGCTGCCCTGGCAGTGACACAACCCTGAGCCAGGAGCTCATTCTGGTGGGCTCAATGTGTGATTCTGACTTCCCCCTGAGTGTCCCAGCTCATCTAAAGGGAGCATGCCTCACATATATGGGTGTGAAGTCCAAGTGCAAGGATTCAGGCCTGTCATGCCGATGCTTTGGGAGGCTAATGTGAGAGCACATCCTGAGCCCCCAGGTTCAAGACAATCCCAGGCAATTGAAGAGACCCAGTCTCTACAATAAACCAACAAAATGAGCCAAGTGTGGTGGCGCATGCCTGTCGTTCTGGCCACTCTGGAGGCAACGGTGGAGGAACACTGGAGCCCAGCCAGTGAAGGCTTCAGTTGCCAAGAGCAGGCCCCTACACTCTGGTCTGGGTGACAGAGTGGGACTATGACTCAGAATAATAATATCAACCACCCACACCACAACAGCAGGCAGGGTTCAGAGGCTTGGCCTCACATCCCAGCCCTTTGCAGGTCGATGCAAGTTGACGCCCTGAGCCTGTGGGTTTGAGACTGGCCGAGAGACCGGGCGAGACCTCATCTCAGCAATCAAAAATAAATCCAAATATTAGACAGGTGTGGTGGTGCAGACCTGTGGTTCCAGACACTCGTGGGACTGAGGTAGGAGGATAGCCTGAGCCCAGAAGTTGGAATTTGCGATAGCCGTTAGCATGCCTCTGCACTCCAGCCTGGGCAACAAAGTGGAATTCTGACTCTAAATAATAATAATCACCACAACCAACACCACCACCACCCCTGCCACACAGCACGAGGAGTCACTGTCAGTGATGAGAGAAGAAATGGCCCTTTCCTGCCTGTCATTCACAGAGGTTTCAAAGGGGGCCACCAAGCACGACCATCCCATGCCTTCCACCACGCATCCCAGAAGGCCTGCCTCCACCCTCCACACTTGTGCCCCACAGCAAAGACGTGTGTGAGCTCACAAATGAGACCAATCCAAGCTAGAGTGGCCATCGGTCACAGAGTGATCAAGGTGGTCCAGCAACACTGGGGCAAGCCCAGGTTCCAGTCGCCCAATCTGCTAACATTGGGCAGGGGAAGGACCCCTTTCTCTCCGGTTCACTCCATCACCCCCCACCCACTGGACATTTCCCTAGGGAGCCATGGACGCCCATCTTGATGCATGTGGAGGTGTCCTTTTTGTCGCCGCAGTCTGCGTCGGTGAGGCTGGGGTTCGGTGGCATGATCGTGGCTTCCAGAACCTCAAGCTGAGAGGCTCAGGAAGTCCTCCCGCCTCGGCCCATGAACAGGTGGGATTCCGGGGGGCCACCACGCCTGACTCGATTTTGGGGACCTCTTACCAAAACTAGTTCTGGCCATGTTACCCAGCCTGGTTTCCAAACCCTGGGCTCAGGAAGCCACCCACCTCGGCTTCCCAGGTGTGATGGCCATGAGCCACTCTGCCCAGCCTGGACTCACACGTGCTGTTGGCAAGGGCAATAAAGACACACCCCGGGACAGAGGCCATCACATCCTGTGTAGCTGGTACCATGAAGGCCACCATGCGTGACTCCAGTGTTTGCATTCCAGGGAGTGACGAGGTCTCGCTACTTGGCCCAGGCTGGTCTCACGCTCCTGAGCTCCAGTGGTCCCCCGCCTCAGCCTCCCAAAGCTACAGCCTGATTGTCTGCCAATCCACCATCTTTCGGGAACCCTAGACCCAAGACTGAGGCATCCTTCCCCAAAGATCTCTGTCTATTTGCGATGATCCCAACTTTGTACACAAATGGATGCTCTACTTTCTTCCCTTTTTTTGATTTGGAGTCTCATTCCATTTCCCAGCCTGGAGGGCTGTGGCTCACTCCTGGAACTACAGCCTCGGCCCGCAGAGCTCCAGCGAGCCTTTTTCCTTGGACTTCCAAGGAGCTGGAACAACAGGAGTGTGCCACCACACCGGGTCCATTTGGAATGGAGGGAAGAGATGAGTTCTCACTGAGTAGCGCAGGTGCATCTAGAACCTGCTGACTCAGACTGTCCTCTAGCTTAGGCCCCCAATTCACTAGGATGACAAGAGTGAGGCCCCGAGACTGGGCTCAATCCTTCATGTACATGAACCAGAGGGTCAGACATGGTCGCCCATGCCTGGATTCCCAGTGCTCTGGGAGGATGAGGCAGGAGGATGGCTAGAGGCAAAGGAGCTCAAGGCCAGCCTGGGTCATGCAGGGAGACATCATCTCCACACCCATCCAAACAGGTGGTATGGGGTTATGGTGCCCATCATCCTGACCACTCCGGAGGCTGACACGGGAGGATCACTGGAGTCCACAATTTCGAAGATGGTGGAGAACAACGGTTGTTTCCCTGGGACATGGCCTTGGCCACAGAGCCAGGCCCAGTCTCCAAAAACATCAGAATCGTACACAGATTCTCAACTGCGCATGGTGTGCTCAAATGGGGATTGCCTTTAGAGTCAGAGAAAATGGGTCTGAGGGTGAAGAATTGTCCCTAGGTGAGGCATGTTTCCCAAGCATTCCTTTGTGGAAGGTTCTCATTACCAAGTTGAATGGCCAGCATGCGTCTGTCACATTTCTCACCTCGGAGAGTACAACTTGCAGGATACTCATTAGGGAGTCAAGGGAAATTCCACACCAAAGTTGGGGCAGCCTTTGGGGGGTTTGGGGCTTGAAGGTGCCAAGTTTGGGGGACCCTCACATGTGGGCAGGTGGTGGGGAAGGACAGAGAGCAGAAGGATTGCAGGAAAATGGATTTCTTTATTTCTTTCCTTCTTTCTTTCTTCTTCCTACCTTCCTTCCTTTCTTCTTTCATTCTTTGTTTCTTGCTTGTTTACTTTTCTTTCCTCACGAGGTTGTCCATGCTGCTCTCAAGCTGCCCAACTCGGGCCATATTCTTGGCCTGGGCCTCCTAAACTGCTGTGATCACAGACTTTCCATTTGATTGACATCCTGGTCTTCCCGCCTGGTCTTGAACTATGGACTGGAGGTGATCCTAACGATGAGGCCTGGGTTTTGCTTGGGGTTCAGGTGGGGCTTGCTATGCTGTCCAGCCTGGTCTCAAGCTCCTGGGCTCCAACCATTTGCCTATCTCGGCCCCCCTGAGTGTCAAGGAAACAGGCGTGAGTCTCCTGGCCATCCCTGCCCCCAAAAAGGTTTGAGAGTCATTACCTCACTTTCCCCAAGTCAGACCCAGGAATGGGTGAGCAGGTCTACCCTGGGAACAAGGGGGGCATACGTTTGGGCATCCCGGCTAAGACACACTCTTGAAACAGGCTCTCCTTCACTGCAGGCTCAGTGCGTGACTCCAGCTGGCCACTCTGGAGTCTGAGGTTGTCTGAAGGGAGCGAGCCTAGGGTTGGGGCACTGAGAGGGGTG
>NW_007142399.1:0-3307 GCF_000164805.1 Carlito syrichta | reverse complement strand
CCCCAGTGCCGAGGAGACAAGTGTGAGTAACCCAGCCATCCACGACCCCCTCAAGTTTTGAGAGTCATGGCCTCCCTCTCCTGAGGCAGCCCCTATAAGGAGCGAGCAGGTCCTCCCTGGGATGCTGGGTGGGCACAGGAGTGGGTTGTCTGGTGGAGACATGTCCCTGCACCAAGCACTGCCCCCAGAAAGGGCTCGACGGGAGAATCAGGCCACCATCTACAGGTTCTGAGATTGTCAGAAGGGAGGGTGGCTTGCGGTGTGACCCCAAGAGTTTTGTGGATGCCAGGCACGGGGGCTCACGCCTGTCATGCCTGACCCGGTGCTCTGGGAGGTTGAGGCAAGAGGATGGCCTGGCCCACAGGATCGAGACCAGTCCAGGCACCTTTGCAAGACTTTGTCTCTACAAGAAGCCAAACAGATGAGCCAAGTGTGATGGCACACGCCTGTTGTCCCAGTCACTCGGGATTCCGTGGCAAGAGGATCACCAGAGCCCAGCTGGTGGAGGCCGTGGTGGCCAAGAGCTGGCCCCTGCCCTCTGGCCTGGGTGACACAGTGGGACTCTGACTCAGAATAACAATATCAACTGCCACCACCACCACAACCACAGGCCGGGCTCAGGGGCTCAACTTGGCATTCTGGTCTTTGGGAGGCCAACACAAGTGGATGGCCTAAGCTTGTGGGTTCAACACAAGCCCGGGACACTGGGCAAGACCTTGTCTCAGCCATCTACAATAAATCCAAAGATTAGCCTAGCATAGTGGTGAAGGCCTGTTGTTCGAGCCACTCAGGAGGGCCGAAGTTGGAGGATTGCCTAAGCCTGGTAGGTGGAGTCCACGAAGGTCGTGATTGTGTCCCTGCACTACGTCCTGGAGGCCAGAGCAGGATTCCGACTCCAAATAATAATCACCACCACCTCCACCACCACCACCACTGCCACTCAGAGTGAGGTGTCACCCTCAGTGATTGGAGAGAAAAACACTTTCTGGCCTCTCATTCGTGGGAAGTTTGAAAGGTGGCCACCGGTCATGTCCATCCCTCACCTTTGGCCACGTGCCCCAGATGGCCTGCTTCCACCCTCCACACTCTTGCCCCACAGCAAAGACGTGTGTGAAATCATGGAACAGATGGACTTGAGCTAGGGCGGCCATCGGGCACAGAGCAAACAAGGCGGTCCAGCAACACCGTGGCCAGACTAGGTTCTGGTTATCCTGTCTGCCACCTTCAGGTGGGGGGAGGGCCCCTTCCTCTCCAGATCACTCCATCATCCCCTGCCCACACGGAGCTTTCTCTGGGGAGCCATAAATACCCATCGTGATGCATGTAGGAGGCATCTTTTTGTTGCCAGAGACTCCATCAGCTGGTCTGGGGCACGGTGACACATTCATGGACCCCAGGAACTCGACCTGCGGGGCTCAGGTGGTCCTCCTCCTTTGGCCCCCAAGCACCCGGGACTCCAGGTATCACCACACCTGACTCGATTTTGGGGACGTATGGCAGAGACGAGGTATGGCCATGTTGCCTGGGTTGGTCTCTGACCCCTAGGCTCAAGCAGCCTCCTGCCTCAGCCTCCTAGGTTGTGGGACTGACAGCAATGAGCCACAGTGGCCAGTCTGGACACACATGTTCTGTAGGTGGTGGTGACAAAAAGGAATGCCCCAGGATGGGACCCACCACATTCCATGTAGCTGAGACTGCAGGCTCCACCATGTGTGACTCCAGTGTTGGCGTACCAGAAAGTGATGATGTCTTGCTATGTGGCCCAGATTATTCCAGCATGGAGCTTTCTCTGGGGAGCCATGGACGACTATCGTGACACATATGAAAGGCTACTGTTTGGTCGCTGAGGTCCCTGTCGGTCAGGCTGGGGTGTGGAGGCACAATCGCAGCTGCGGGAGTCTCGACCTGAGGGGCTCAGCCAGTCCCCCCGCCTCAGCACCCAAGCAGCTGGGACTCCAGGGACCAGCACACCTGACTCGATTTGGGGGACCTCTCACCTAAACATGGTGTGGCCATGTCACCCGGGCTGGTCACCCAACTCGGGACTCAGGCAGCCTCCCGCCTTGGCCACCCAGGGCATGGGGCTGAAGGCCATGAGCCACAGTGCCTGGCCTGGACTTGCATGTGCTGTCAGCAGGGGTGACGCAAAGGCATGCCCCACGACAGAAGCCACTGTATCCCGTGTAATTGGGACCACATGTTCCACCAAGCGCAACTCGAGTGTTTGCATTCCAGGGAGTGCCGAGGTCTTGCTACATGGCCCAGGCTGGTCTGGAACTCCTGGGCTCCAGCAGTCCCTGCCTTGGCCTCCCAAAGCCACAGCCTGAATGTCTGCTGATGCACCTTCTTTCAGGACTCTACGCCCAAGTTTGCTTCCTCCTTCCACAATGATAACAAGGATCCAACTCCATACAAAAATGGATGCATTTCTTTTCATTCCTTTTTTTTCGAGTTTGAGTCTCACTCCATCGCCCAGACTGGAGGGTGGTGGCTCACTCCCGGCCATTGCATTCTTGGCCTACCAGGCTCCAGCAAGTCTTCCCCCACTGTCCTTCTGAGAAGTCTGAACCACAGGCTTGCACCACCATGCCCTGCTAATTTGGGATTAAGGGTAGAGACGAGGTCTTGCCAAGTTGCCTGGGTGCATCTTAGGCCTGCATTCTCGATCTGGCTGCTGGTCTCGGCCTCCCAACACACTGGGATTATGAAGTTGTGCCCTTGAGCTTGACCTCGATTCTTCATTGATAACCAATAAAAAGGCTGGGCGCAGCATCCAAAGCCTGGAATCCCCACGCTTTGGGAGGCCGTAGCAGGATAATGGCTGTAGCCCAGCAACTCAAGACCTATCTGGGCCATGCAGGGAGACCCCGTATCCACACCCATTCAAACAGTGGGTTTGGGGTCATGGTGCCCATCATCCAGGCCACTCCTGAGACTCAGGTGGGAGGATCGCTGGAGGCCATGATTTCGAGTCTGGTGGTGAACGATGGTTGTGTCCCCAGGCACCAGCCTGGACCATACAGCCAAATCCTGTCTCCAATAACATTAGAATCATATACAGATTCTCAACTGCGCATGGTGTGTTCAAAGGGCGACTAACTTTAGAGCCAGAAAAAATGGCACTGGGGGTCAAGAAATGTCCCCGGGTGAGGGATGTGTCCCCAGGCTTTCTTGGCATAAGGTCCTCATTGCTGAGTCAGAGGGTTGGTCTGCCTGGGAGACATTTCTCACCTGGGCAAGTAAAA
The DNA here is from genome assembly GCF_000164805.1 of Carlito syrichta. Lineage (NCBI taxonomy): Eukaryota > Metazoa > Chordata > Mammalia > Primates > Tarsiidae > Carlito > Carlito syrichta. The sequence continues at coordinate 62 of NW_007142399.1, read as the reverse complement.
CCGGCAGGAACCCCACCCGGGAGCCTCGGGAACTCCCACACTAAAGCGAGGACACACATTTT
>NW_007142398.1:0-4478 GCF_000164805.1 Carlito syrichta | reverse complement strand
GGGGGAAGAAATTACTCAGAGTAAAGGATGGTTCCCCAGCCTTTCATGCCGGAAGGTCCCAGTTGCCGAGTCGAATGGTCGGCCTGCCTGGGACACCTTTCTCACCTCAGAGAGGAGAGCCAGCAAGAACCTAGCCAGGCATCCTCAAGGACTCCCACACCAAAGCAGGGATAGCCTTTATGGGGGTTGCAGCTGGAAGGTGCTGAGCTTGGGGGAACCTCCACATGTGTGGGGGTCAGGGGATGAAGGACTTAGGTCAGAAGGTTTGCAGGAGAATTAATTTCTTTGTATAGTTCTATCTTTCTTTATTTCTTTAACTCTTTCTTTCTTTCTTTTCTTTCCTCACAAGTTTGCCCAGTCTGATCTCAAACAGTCCAATTTGTGCCATCATCTCAGCCTGGGCCTCCAAAACTGCTTTGATCACAGGCTTTCCATTTTGACAACATTCTGGTCTTCCTGCCTGGTTTTGAACTCTGGGTCAGAGGCGATCCTCCTGCTGAGGCCTTCCATCACCGAAGGTTTTCTCTGTTTTGCTTGGAGTGGATCTGGGGGCTTGCTATGGTGTCCAGCCTAGTCTCGAGCTCCCAGGCTCTGGCCATTATCCCGCCTCAGCTTCCCCCAGTGCCGAGGAGACAGGTGTGAGTAACCCAGCCATCCACGACCCCCTCAAGTTTTGAGAGTCATGGCCTCCCTCTCCCTGAGGCAGCCCCTATAAGGAGCGAGCAGGTCCTCCCTGGGATGCTGGGTGGGCACAGGAGTGGGTTGTCTGGTGGAGACATGTCCCTGCACCAAGCACTGCCCCCAAAAAGGGCTCGACGGGAAAATCAAGCCACCATCTACAGGTTCTGAGATTGTCAAAATGGAGGGTGGATTGCGGTGTGACCCCAATAGTTTTGTGGATGCCAGGCAAGGGGACTCACGCCTGTCATGCCTGACCCGGTGCTCTGGGAGGTTGAGGCAAGAGGATGGCCTGGCCCGAGGATCGAGACCAGTCCAAGCACCTTTGCAAGACTTTGTCTCTACAAGAATCCAAACAGATGATCCATGTGTGATGGCACACGCCTGTTGTCCCAGTCACTCGGGATTCCGTGGCAAGAGGATCACCAGAGCCCAGCTGGTGGAGGCCGTGGTGGCCAAGAGCTGGCCCCTGCCCTCTAGCCTGGGTGACACAGTGGGACTCTGACTCAGAATAACAATATCAACTGCCACCACCACCACAACCACAGGCCGGGCTCAGGGGCTCAACTTAGCATTCTGGTCTTTGGGAGGCCAACACAAGTGGATGGCCTAAGCTTGTGGGTTCAACACAAGCCCGGGACACTGGGCAAGACCTTGTCTCAGCCATCTACAATAAATCCAAAGATTAGCCTAGCATAGTGGTGAAGGCCTGTTGTTCGAGCCACTCAGGAGGGCCGAAGTTGGAGGATTGCCTAAGCCTGGTAGGTGGAGTCCACGAAGGTCGTGATTGTGTCCCTGCACTACGTCCTGGAGGCCAGAGCAGGATTCCGACTCCAAATAATAATCACCACCACCTCCACCACCACCACCACTGCCACTCAGAGTGAGGTGTCACCCTCAGTGATTGGAGAGAAAAACACTTTCTGGCCTCTCATTCGTGGGAAGTTTGAAAGGTGGCCACCGGTCATGTCCATCCCTCACCTTTGGCCACGTGCCCCAGATGGCCTGCTTCCACCCTCCACACTCTTGCCCCACAGCAAAGACGTGTGTGAAATCATGGAACAGATGGACTTGAGCTAGGGCGGCCATCGGGCACAGAGCAAACAAGGCGGTCCAGCAACACCGTGGCCAGACTAGGTTCTGGTTATCCTGTCTGCCACCTTCAGGTGGGGGGAGGGCCCCTTCCTCTCCAGATCACTCCATCATCCCCTGCCCACACGGAGCTTTCTCTGGGGAGCCATAAATACCCATCGTGATGCATGTAGGAGGCATCTTTTTGTTGCCAGAGACTCCATCAGCTGGTCTGGGGCACGGTGACACATTCATGGACCCCAGGAACTCGACCTGCGGGGCTCAGGTGGTCCTCCTCCTTTGGCCCCCAAGCACCCGGGACTCCAGGTATCACCACACCTGACTCGATTTTGGGGACGTATGGCAGAGACGAGGTATGGCCATGTTGCCTGGGTTGGTCTCTGACCCCTAGGCTCAAGCAGCCTCCTGCCTCAGCCTCCTAGGTTGTGGGACTGACAGCAATGAGCCACAGTGGCCAGTCTGGACACACATGTTCTGTAGGTGGTGGTGACAAAAAGGAATGCCCCAGGATGGGACCCACCACATTCCATGTAGCTGAGACTGCAGGTTCCACCATGTGTGACTCCAGTGTTGGGGTACCAGAAAGTGATGATGTCTTGCTATGTGGCCCAGATTATTCCAGCATGGAGCTTTCTCTGGGGAGTCATTGACGACTATCGTGACACATATGAAAGGCTACTGTTTGGTCGCTGAGGTCCCTGTCGGTCAGGCTGGGGTGTGGAGGCACAATCGCAGCTGCGGGAGTCTCGACCTGAGGGGCTCAGCCAGTCCCCCCGCCTCAGCACCCAAGCAGCTGGGACTCCAGGGACCAGCACACCTGACTCGATTTGGGGGACCTCTCACCTAAACATGGTGTGGCCATGTCACCCGGGCTGGTCACCCAACTCGGGACTCAGGCAGCCTCCCGCCTTGGCCACCCAGGGCATGGGGCTGAAGGCCATGAGCCACAGTGCCTGGCCTGGACTTGCATGTGCTGTCAGCAGGGGTGACGCAAAGGCATGCCCCACGACAGAAGCCACTGTATCCCGTGTAATTGGGACCACATGTTCCACCACGCGCAACTCGAGTGTTTGCATTCCAGGGAGTGCCGAGGTCTTGCTACATGGCCCAGGCTGGTCTGGAACTCCTGGGCTCCAGCAGTCCTCTGCCTCGGCCTCCCAAAGCCACAGCCTGAATGTCTGCTGATGCACCTTCTTTCAGGACTCTACGCCCAAGTTTGCTTCCTCCTTCCACAATGATAACAAGGATCCAACTCCATACAAAAATGGATGCATTTCTTTTCATTCCTTTTTTTTCGAGTTTGAGTCTCACTCCATCGCCCAGACTGGAGGGTGGTGGCTCACTCCCGGCCATTGCATTCTTGGCCTACCAGGCTCCAGCAAGTCTTCCCCCACTGTCCTTCTGAGAAGTCTGAACCACAGGCTTGCACCACCATGCCCTGCTAATTTGGGATTAAGGGTAGAGACGAGGTCTTGCCAAGTTGCCTGGGTGCATCTTAGGCCTGCATTCTCGAGCTGGCTGCTGGTCTCGGCCTCCAAACACACTGGGATTATGAAGTTGTGCCCTTGAGCTTGACCTCGATTCTTCATTGATAACCAATAAAAAGGCTGGGCGCAGCATCCAAAGCCTGGAATCCCCACGCTTTGGGAGGCCGTAGCAGGATAATGGCTGTAGCCCAGCAACTCAAGACCTATCTGGGCCATGCAGGGAGACCCCGTATCCACACCCATTCAAACAGTGGGTTTGGGGTCATGGTGCCCATCATCCAGGCCACTCCTGAGACTCAGGTGGGAGGATCGCTGGAGGCCATGATTTCGAGTCTGGTGGTGAACGATGGTTGTGTCCCCAGGCACCAGCCTGGACCATACAGCCAAACACTGTCTCCAATAACATTAGAATCATATACAGATTCTCAACTGCGCATGGTGTGTTCAAAGGGCGACTAACTTTAGAGCCAGAAAAAATGGCACTGGGGGTCAAGAAATGTCCCCGGGTGAGGGATGTGTCCCCAGCCTTTCTTGGCATAAGGTCCTCATTGCTGAGTCAGAGGGTTGGTCTGCCTGGGAGACATTTCTCACCTGGGCGAGTAAAACCGGCAGGAACCCCACCCGGGAGCCTCTGGAACTCCCACACTAAAGCGAGGACACACATTTTTGAGGGATTGGGGCTGGAAGGTGCCATGCTTGGGGGATCTTCATGTGTGGGGGGCATGGGGGAAGGACTGAGGGCTGAAGATTTGCAAGCAAATGGATTTCTTTGTTGACTTAGATTTTTTTCATTGTTTTTCTTTCTTTCTTTCTTTTTTCTTTCTTTCTTTCTTTCTTTCTTTCTTTCTTTCTTTCTTTCTTTCTTTCTTTCTTTCTTTCTTTCTTTCTTTCTTTCCATCCTCACTAGGTTGCCCAGGCTGCTCTCAAACCGCCCCACTCGGGTCTTCCTCTTGGCCTTGGTCTCCCAAACAGCTGTGATCACAGGCTTTCCATTTGGTCGACAACCTGGTCTTCCTGCCTGGTCTTGAACTGTGGGCCTGAGGCAATCCCCCTGCTGAGGCCTACCTTCACCAGATATTTTCTGGTTTTGAATTGGCATCAAGGTGAGGGCTTGCTGTGGTGTCCAGCCTGGTCTCAGTTCCAGGGCTACAGCCATCTTCCGATCTTGGTCTCTCCAAGTGCCAAAGAGACAGGTGTGAGTCATCCTGCCATGCCCCCCGA
>NW_007142397.1:0-643 GCF_000164805.1 Carlito syrichta | reverse complement strand
GGAGGCTCCTTCACAAATGACCTCTGTTCATGATGATCCCAACTCCATACACAAATGGATGCTCTGTTTTTGCTTCCTTCTTTTCCTTTTTGTCTTTGAGTCGAGGTCTCACCCATCGCCCAGGCTGGAGGGAGGTGGCCTACTCTGGGCCCACGCAGTCTCGGGCTGCTGGGCTCAGGTGAGCTTTCCCTGGCCTTCCGAGGAGGTGGAATGAGAGGTACGCACCCCCACGACCGGCAGGATCCCAGCCAGGCAGCTTCGTGAACTACCACACCAAAGCATGGGCAGCCATTTAGGGGAAGTTGGACTGGAGAGTCTGACCTTGGGGTACCCTCACATGGGAAGGACTGAGGGCAGAAGTTTTGGAGTAGAATGGATTTCTTTCTTTCTTTCCTTCTTTCTTTCTTTCTTTCTTTCTTTCTTTCTTTCTTTCTTTCTTTCTTTCTTTCTTTCTTTCTTTCCTTCCTTCCTTCTTTCCTTCCTTCTTTCCTTCTTTCTTTCTTTCTTTCTTTCTTTCTTTCTTTCTTTCTTTCTTTCTTTCTTTCTTTCTTTCTTTCTTTCTTTTTTCTTGTCTTTCCTCACTAGGTTGCCCAGGCTACTCTCAAACCATCCAACTTGGGCCATCCTCTTGGCCCGGGCCTCG
>NW_007142396.1:0-3615 GCF_000164805.1 Carlito syrichta | reverse complement strand
CCAAATAATAATAATCACCACCACTGCCACCATGATCACGGCTGCCACCAAGCGCAAGGAGTCACCCTCAGGAATGGAAGAAAAAATTTACTTTACCCCTTGTCATTCACAGGAGGTTTCAAAGGTGGCCACCATATACAACTGTCCTGTACCTTCCTCCATGCATCCCAGAAAGCCTGCCACCACCCTCCACACACATGCCCCATGGTAAAGATGCGTGTGAGCTTATGGAATAAGTGGTCCCAATTTAGGGTGGCCTTCGGACACAGAGTGATCAAAGAGGACCAGCAATGCCATAGCCAACTCAGGTTCCAGTCACCTGGTCTGCCACCTTTGCGTGAGGGGAGGGCTGCTTCCTCTCCTGATCACTCCATCGTTCCCTGGCCATGCAATCCTATAGCTAGGGATCCGTGGACACCCATCATGAGGCATATGGGAGGTGTATATTTTGTTGCTGAGCTCTCCATCGGCCTGCCTGGGCGTGGCGGCATGATTGTGGCTTCTGGCACCTCAATCAGGTGGTCCTCCTGCCATGGTCTCCGAACAGCCAGGACTCTGGGGGCCATAACGCCTGACTCGATTTTGGGAACCTCTCTCTGGGACAAGGTCTGTTGATGTTGCCCAGACTGGTCTCCCACCCCTGGTCCTAGGCAGCCTCCTGCCTCGGGCTCCAAGGGTGTGGAGCTGATGGCCATGAGCCAGAGTGCCCAGTCTGGACTCACAGGTTCTGTCATCAGGGGTGACTCACATAATAACCCAGATGGAGGCCACTGCATCCCGTGTGGTCAGGATTGTTGATGCCACCAGGCAAGACTCTAGTGCTTGTATTCTGGGGAGTGACGAGCTCTCGCCCTGTGGCCCAGCCTGGTCTTAAATTCACAGGCTCCAGCGGTCCCCCACCTTGGCCTCCCAAAGCCACAACCTGATTGTCTGACAATTCACAGACTTTCGGGTACTCTAGACTGAAGGCTGGTTCCTCCTTTTCAAATGATCTCTGTCTGTTCACAATAATCCCAACTCCATACACAAATAGATGATCTACTTTTTATTTTTTTCTTTGATTTGGAGTCTCACTCTGTCGCCCAGGTTGGAGGGCGTTGGTTTGCTCCCGGTCATCACAGCCTCGGCCCACCAGGCTCCAGTCAGACTTTCCCTGGGCTTCTGAGGAACTGAAATGACAGGCTCACGTCATCTCGCCCAGTCATTTGGGATGGAGGATAGAGACGAGTCTCGCCGTGGTTCCCGGGTGGGTCTCAGCCTGCAGGCTTGGACAGCTGCTGGCCTCCTCCTCCCAAAGCACTGAGATGACGAGACTGAGCACCATAGGTTGGGGCTGGAAGGTGCTGAGCTTGGGGGACCCTCATTTGTGGGAGTCAGTTGGGGAAGGAATGAGGGCAGAAGATTTTCAGGAGAATGGATTTCTTTCTTTCCTTTTTCTTTCTTTTCTTTCCTCACGAGTTTGCCCAGACCGCTATCAAACCACCAAAATTGGGCCATCCTGTCGAGGTTGGGGCTTGCTATGGTCTCCAGCCCGGTCTCAGCTCACAGGCTTTGGTCATTTTCCCGTCTCCACCTCCCTGAAGTGCCTAGGAGACAGGTGTGAGTCACCCGACCGGTCCCTGCTGATGGTTTGATTGTCACCCCCTCCATTTCCCCAAGGTCGCCCCTGGGATGAGCAAGCAGGTCCACCCTGGGGATTGAGGTGGGTGGAGGTGTGGGCACCTTGGCAGAGACATGCCCCTGCTCCAGGCACTCCCCTGGGACAGGCTTGGCAGGCAACTCTGGCTGCCCTCTGCAGTGTCCTGGATCATCTGAAGGGACTGGATCTTGTGCTAGGGCACTGAGAGGAGTGTGGAGGCCAGTCGTGGGGGATCATGCTTGTCACCCCAGCACTTTGGGAGGCCAAGACGAGAGGATGGCCTGTACCCCCAGGCTCGAGACCAGCCCTGGCCCCTGTACAGACCTAATTTCTACAAGAAGTCAGAGAAATGAGCTGCATTTTGTGGTGCACGTCTTTCCTTCTGGCCAATTGGGAGGTCACTGTGGGAGGGAGGATTGCCAGAGCCCAGTCATTGGAGGGTGCAGTGGCTGAGAGCAGGCCCCTGAACTCTGGCCTGGGTGACAGAGTGGGACTCCCACTCTGATTAAAACCAACCACAACAACCACCGGCCTGCTCAGGTTCTCAGCCAGGCATCCTGGTCCTTTGGAGGTGTAGGCAAGTGGACTGAGCATGCAGGTTTGTCACCAGCCCAGGACACAGGTTGAGATCTCGTCTCAGTCATCAAAAATAAATTCAAAGATTAACCAGTCAGGGGGGTGCAGACCTGTGGTTCCAGTCAATAGTTGGACCAAGATGGGAGAATCACCTGGCCCCAGTAGGTGGAGTCTTCAGTGTCCATGAGCATGCCACTGTGCTAAGGCCTGGACAAAAGATCAGGATTTGGACTCCAAATAATCACATCCACTGCCACCACCACCAACCCTGCCACATAGGGCGAGGAGTCACCCTCAGGAATGGGAGAGTAAAAGGCACTTTCCTGCCTGTCGATCACGGGCAGTTTCAAAGTTGTACTCCGGGCACGTCCATCCCGTGCCTTCAGCCACACATCCCAGAAGTCCTGCCTCCACACTCCACACTCGTGCCCCACAGCAAAGACATGTGTGAGCTCATGGAACAGACTGCCCTGAGTTAGGGTGGCCATCGGGCATAGAACAATCAAGGAGGTTCGGCAATGCTGCGGCCATTCCAGTTTCCGGTTGCCCTGTGTGCCTCGTGCAGGCATGGGGAACGCCACTTCCTTTCCCGATCAATCCATCATCACATGGCCATGTGGAACTTTCCCTGGGGAGCCGTGGAGGCCTGTCATGACACACATTGGAGGAATCTTTTTTATTGCTGGAGTCTCTATAGGCCAGGCTAGTGCACGGTGGCATGAATGTGCCTTCCGGAGCCTTGACCTACGGGGCTGAGGTGGTCCTCCCACCTCAGCCCCTGAGCAACCTGGACTCTGGGGACCACCATGCCTGACTCAATTTGGGGGCAGTTTTTCTGAGATGAGGTGTGGTCACATCGTCTGGGCTGGTCTCTGACCCCAGGGACTCAGGCAGCCTCCCGCCTCAGCTTCCCAGGGCACGAGGCTGAAGGCCATGAACCATGGTACCCAGCCTGTAATCGCACACGCTGTCAGCAGGTCAAAGCAAAAACACACCCCGGGACGGAGGCCACCACACCCTGTGTAGCTGAGACCTAGTGGGTCACCATGTGCCATTCCAGTGCTTGCATTCCAGGGAACGACGAGGTTTCACTACTTGGCCCAGGCTGATCTCGAACTCCAGGGTTGCAGCAGTCCCCTGCCTCAGCCTCCCAAAGCCACAGCCTGATTGTCTATTGATCCACTGTCTTTTGGGAACTGTAGGCCCAAGGCTGGGGCCTCCTTTCCAAATGATCTCTGTCTGTTCACGATGATCCCAACTCCATACACAAATGGATGCTCTTCTTTTCTTTCCTTTTTTTCCTTTTTTTCTTTCAGTTGGAGTCTCACTCCTTCACCAAGGTTTTATGGCAGTGGCTTGCTCTTGGCCACTACAGCCTCAGTCTGCCAGGCTCTGGCAAG
>NW_007142395.1:0-842 GCF_000164805.1 Carlito syrichta | reverse complement strand
CAGGTCCCCCGAGCCTGGTCTTGATCCTTCCTCAAAATGAACCAGATGGTCCGGCGTGGCTGCCCACGCCTGGCATCCCACCACTCTGGGTGGCCAAAACAGGAAGATGACTGTAGCCCATGAGCTCAAGGTCAACCCAGGCCTTGCAGGGAGACCCCACCTCTGCACCCATCCAAAGAGGGAGTCTGGGGACATGGTGACCATCACCCAGCCACTACAGAGTTTGATGAGGAAGGATCACCAGAACCCGTGATTTCAAAGCTGGCGGTGAATGGCAGTCATGTCCCTGGGCCCAGCCTGTACCACAGAGATAGACCCTTTCTCCAAAAACATCAGAATCTTACAGATTCTCAACTGTGCATGGTGTGCTCAAGGGCAACTGGCTTTAGAGCCTGAAAAAATGGAACTTGGGGGTAAGAAATGTACCCGGGTGAGGAATGTGTCTCTGGTTTTTCTTGGCATAAGGCCTCATTGCCAAGTCAGATGTCCGGCCTGGCTGAGGCACATTTCTCACCTTGGAGAGGAACCTGGTCAGGGAGTCTCTGGAACTCCCACACAAAAGTGGTGGCATCCATTGGGGTGGTTCGGGCTGTAAGGTGCCAAGCTTGGGAAGCCTCATATGGGAGGGTGAAGAGGGGAAGGACTTAGGGCAGGTTTTCAGGTGAAAGAATTTCTTTGTTGACTTAGATTTTCTTTATGTCTTTCTATCTTTCTTTCCTTCTTTCCTTTATTTCTTTCTTGCCTTCTTGCTTTCTTTCCTTTATTTCTTTCTTCCTTTCTTCCTTTCTTCCTTCCTTCCTTTCTTTCTTCCTTCCTTTCTATCTTTCTTTCTTTCTATCTTT
>NW_007142394.1:0-809 GCF_000164805.1 Carlito syrichta | reverse complement strand
TTCCTTTCTATTCATTCCTCACTAGGTTGTCCTGGCTGCTCTCAACTGCCCACCTCGGGCCATCCTCTCAACCTGGGCCTACCAAACTACTGTGAACACAGGCTTTCCATCAAGTTGACATCCTGGTCTTCCTGCCTGGTCTTAAACTCTGGACCAGAGGTGATCCTCCCAGCGAGGCCTGCACTCCCCATATGTTTTCTGGGTTTTTCTTGGGCTTGTGTTTGGGGTTGCTATGGTGTCGAATCTGGTCTCGAACTCCCGGGCTCTGGTCATCTTCCCATCTCAGCCTCCCCAAGTTCCAAGGAGACAAGTGTGAGTCACCAGGCCGTCCCTGCTCCCCTGACGGTTTGAGAATCAAGCCCTCCCTTCCCCTGAGACAGCCCTTGGGAGGAGTGAGTGGGTCTACCCTGGAGAATGAGGTGGGCAGATGGGTGAGCACCCTGGTGGTGCCACTCCCCTGCCTCAGGCGCTCACCCTGGGGTGGGCTCAGTAGATGCTTGTGGCTGCCCTCACCAGAATCCCGCGTCATCAGAAGGGAGCGGTCATTGCAGTGGATTCCGAGAGGGGTGGGAAGGTTGGGTGCAGTGGCTCAGGCCTGTCATCCTGGTGATCTGGGAGGCTGAGGTGAGAGGATGGACAGAGCGCTAGGGTTCGAGATCAGCCCGGGCACTTGGTGAGACCTCCTCTCAACTAGAAGCCAAAAAAATCACCCGAGCGTGTGGGGCTCGCCTCTCGTTCTGGCCACTCAGGAGGCCATGGGTGGAGGATCACTGGAGCCCTGCTGGTGGAGGCTATGATGACTGAGAGTG
>NW_007142393.1:0-974 GCF_000164805.1 Carlito syrichta | reverse complement strand
CTTCCAGCCTGTCATTCATGGGAGGTTTCAAAGGTGGCCACCAGGCACATCCTTCACATGCTTTCAGCCACGCACCACAGAAAGCCTGCCTCCACCTCTCACACTCATGTTCAACAGCCAAGATGTGTGTAAGCTCACAGAACAGATGAACCTGAGCTAGTGCAACCGTCGAGCACAGAGCAATCAAGGCAGTCTGGAAGCTCCACAGCCAGCACAAATTCCAGTCACCTGTCTGCCATCTTCTGGTGGGAGGAGGGCCCCTTCCAATAACTCCATCATCCACCGCCCAATCTGACCTTTCACTGGGGAGCACGTGGGAGGCGTCATTTTGTCACTGGAGTCTGTCAGCCGGGCTGGGAGGGGAATGGAGGGTAGAAATGAGGACTTGCCAAGATTCCCGGGTGGATCTTGGCCCGTGGGCTCAGGCTGGCTGCTGGTCTCAGCCTCTCAAAGCGCTGGGATGATGATGTTGGACCTCTCCTCGGCCTCAATTCTTCATCAAAAATGAAACAGAAGGCCTGGCATGGCAGCCCACACCTGGAACTCCAGTGCTCTGTGAGGCTGAGGCAGAAGGATGGCTGCAGAGCAGGAGCCCAAGGCCAGCCCAGGCCACATAGGAAGACCCCGTTTCTGCATCCATCCAAACAATGGGTCTGGGGTCCTGGTCACTCCTGAGGCCTAGGTGGTATGATCACCGGCGTCTGCAATTTGTAAACTGGCAGTGAACAATGGTCGTGTCCCCGGGCCACAGCCTGGGCCACAGAGCCAGACCTTTTCTGCAAAAACGTCAGAATCATACACAGATTCTCAACTGCACGTGGTATGTTCACAGGGTGACTGGCTTTAGAGTCAAGAAAAATGGAATTGGGGGTGAAGAAACGTCCCTGGTGAGGGATGTGCCCCTGGCCTTTCTTGGCAGAAGGTCCTCATTGCCAAATTTGATCGTCGACCTGCCTAGGGAACATTTCTACCCT
>NW_007142392.1:6956-10996 GCF_000164805.1 Carlito syrichta | reverse complement strand
ATTTTCTTTCCTCATTAGGTTGCACAGGCTGTGCTCAAACCTGCTAACTTGCATCATCCTCTTGGCCTGGACCTCCCAAACTGCTGTGCTTCAGGCTTCCTTTTGATCGACATCCTAGTCTCCTGCCTGTTTTTGAACTCTTTGCCAAACTCGATCCTCCCACCAAAACATGCCCTCACAAAAGGTTTCCTGGGTTTTGATAAGGGTCGAGCTGGGGGCTTGTTATGGTGTCTAACCTGGACTGGAGCTCCCGGGCTCTGGTGATCTTCCCATCTCGGCCTTCCCCAGTGCCGAGGAGACAGGCATGAGTTGCCCGATCGTGCCCACTGCACTGAAGGTTTGAGAATCACATCCTCCCTTTCCCCTAGGTGCCCCCTGGGAGAAGCGAGCAGTTCCAACCTGGGAAAGAAGGTGGGAAGAGGGGTGGGCACCATGGCAGAGACACACTCTTGCGCCAGGCACTGCCCCTGTGGCAAGCTCAGTGGGCAAATTCCTCCACCTTCTCTGGGATCCCAAGTCGATGGAAGGGGCAGACCTCACAGTAGGCCCCGAGAGTGGCATGGAGGCCAGATGCTGGGTCTCACGCCATCATTCTAGTGCTCTGGTAGACCAATGTGAGAGGATGGCCTGAGTCCATGAATTCAAAACCTGTCCGGGCACCTTAGCGGGACCTCATCTCTACAAGAAGCCAAAATAATGAGCCAAGCTTGGTGGTGCAGGCATTTTGCTCTGGCCACTAGGGAGGCTGTGGCAGGAGGATCACCAGAACCCAGCTGGTGGAGACTGCAGTGGCCAAGAGCAGGCTCCAGCACTCTGGCCTGGGCGACAGAGTGGTACTCTGACTCAGAAAAATAATGCGAACCACCACCACAACCACAGTCCAAGCTCAGGGTATCAACCTGGCATCTCGGCACTTTGGAGCCCCAGGCGATTGATGGAAACTGTGGGTTCAACACCAGCCTGGGACACAGGGCGAGACGTCATATCATTCATCAAAAATAAATTCAGCTAGGGTCTGTGGCTCAGCCTGTAATCCCGCACCTTTGGGAGGCTGAGGTGAGTGGATTGCCTGAGCCCGCAGGCTCGAGACACTCCTGGGCAGCGAGATCTCATCTCTACAATAAATCAAAAAATCAGCTGGGCATGGTAGCGCATGCCTGTAATTCCAGCTACTTGGAAGGCTGAGGCGATAGGATCACTGGAGCCCAGCGGGTCAAGGCTGTGGTGGTCAGGAGCAGCCACTGCACTCCAGACTCTGGGCAACAGAGTGAGACTCCAACTCAAAAAATAAATTAATTAATTAATTAAATAAAATAAATTCAAACATTATCCAGGTGTGATGGCGCAAGCCTGTGGTTCCAGCCACTCTGGGGAACGAGGCTGGAGGATCACTTGAACCCAGCAAGTGTAGTCCTCTGTGGCTGTGAGAGTGCCCTTGCACTCCAGCCTTACAGAGAGTGATTCTGACTCCAAATAATAATAATCACCACAACAACCATCACCACCATCCCTGCCACCCAGCACGAGGAGTCACCCTCAGGGATGGGAGAGGAAAATGCACTTTCAGCCTGTCATTTGCGGGAGGTTTCAAAGGTGGCCACTGGGCACATCCATCCTGTGCCTTCAGTCACATGCCCCAGAAGACCTGTGCCCACCCTCCAAATTCGTGCTTCACAGAAAAGCTGAGTGTGAGCTCATGGAACAGACGGCCCTGACCTAGGGTGGCCATTGGGCACTGAGCGATCAAGGCAGGCCAGCAATGCTGTTCCCAGCACTGTATCCGGTCACCCTGTCTTCCACCTTCGGGCATGGGGAGGGCCGTTAACCTCTTCTGATCACTTCATCATCCACCTCTCATGAGTACGTTTCCCTGTGGTACTGTGGAAGCCCATCATGATGCATGAAGGAGGTGTCATTTGTGTTGCTGGAGTCTCCATCTACAGGGCTGGGGTGTGGTGACACAATCATGGCTCCTGGGGCCTCAACCTGCAGAACTCAGGCGGTAATACTGCCATGGACCCTGAGCAGTTGGGACTCTGTGAGCCATCACGCCTGACAAGATTTGGGGAACGTCTCACTGAGACGAGGTCTGGTCATGTCACCCAAGCTGCTATCAGATCACTGGGCTCAGGCTGCCTCCTGCCTCGGCCTGCCAGGTTGTGGGGCTGATGGCTATGAGCCACGGTACCCATCCTGGAATCGACGTTCTGTTGCCAGGGGCAATGCAAATAAATGCTGTGGGATAGAGGGCACTGAATCCCGTGTAGCCAGAACTGTGGGTGACACCAAGCACGATTCCAGTGTTTGCATTCTGGAGAGCGACTTGGTCTCAGTATGTGGTCCAGGCTGGTCTCAAACTCCTGGGCTCCAGCAGTCCCCTGCCTCAGTCTTCCAAAACCACAGCCTGATTGCCTTACAATCCACCATCTTTCGGGAACTCAAGGCCCAAGGCTGGGACTCCTTCTCAAATGATCTCTGTCCACAATGATCCCAAATCCATATACAAATGGATACTCTTCTTTCTTTTTCCTTTTTTCGTTTTTTTTTTTTGAGTCAGAGTCTCACTCTGTCGTCCAGGCTGGAGGGTGGTGGTTCACTTCTGGCCACCACAGCCTTGGCCCACTGGGCTCCCATGAGCCTTTCCCCAGCTGTCTGAGGAACCAGAATGACAGGTGTGTGCCACCATGCCCAAATCATTTGGGGTGGAGGGTAGAGATGAGATCTTACTAAAATACCTGGGTGGGTCTCAGCTCACAGGTTTGGGCCAACCACTGGCCTCGGTTTCCTAAAGTGCTAGGATGACAAGGCTAAGTCCTAGGGCCCATCCTTGATCTTTCATCAAAAATGAACCAGAAAGTCTGGAGCAGCATCACACGTTTGGAATCCCAGCACTCTGGGAGGCCGAGGTGGGAGGATGGCAAAGCCCAGCAACCCAAGGCCAGCCTGAGCCACACGGGGAGACCCCGTTTCCACATCCAATCAAACATGGGTCTAGGGTCGAGGTGCTCGTCATCCCGGTCACTCTGCAGGCTGAGAAGGGAGGATCACGGGAGCCCGTGATTTTGAGGCAGACGGTGAATGACGGTCATGTCTCCAGGCACCAGCCTGGGCCACAGAGCCAGATCCTGTCTTCAAAAACATGAGAATCGTCACAGATTCTCAACTGTGCTTGGTGTGTTCACAGGGCAACTGTCTTTAGAGCCAGGAAAAATGGGATTGGAGGGGAAGAAATGTCACCAGGTGAAGGATGTGTCCTTGTCCTTTCTTGTCGGAACATCCTTTTGGCCGAGTGGGTGGGTTGGCCTGCCTGGGGCACCTTTCACACCTCAGAGAGGACAGCCTGCAGGAACTCAGCCAGAGAGGCTTGGGAACTCTCACACCATAGCGGGGGCAGTCATATGCGGGGGCTTGGAGTAGAAAGGTGCCGAGCTTGGGGGACTTTCCCATGTGGGGGGTACAAGGATTGAGGTCAGAAGGTTTGCAAGAGAATGAATTTCTTTCTTTCTTGCCTTTCTTTCTTTCCCTTTTTTCTTTCTTTCTTCCTTTCTTTCTTTCTTTCTTTTTTCTTTCTTTCTTTCTTTCATTCTTTCTTTCTTTTCTTTCCTCACTAGGTTGCCCAAACTGCTCTCAAACCACCCAAATCGAGTCATCCACTCAACATGGGAATCCCAAACTTCTGTGTTCAAAGGCTTTCCATTTGATTGACATCCTGGTCTCCTGCCTGGTCTTGAACTCTGGGCCTGAGGAGATCCTCCCACAGAGGTATGCCTTCAACTAAGGTTTCTGGGTTTTGATTGGGGTCAAGGTGTGGGCTTTCTATGGTGTTCAGCCTGGTTCGCGTTCCGGCCATCTTTCTGTCTCTGCCTTCCCCAATGCCGAGGAGACAGTCATGAGTCGCCCGGCCATTCCTGCTCCCCTGAAGGTTTGACAGTCATGCCCTACCTTTCCCCAAGGCACTCCCTGGGAGGTGCTAGTGGGCCCACGCTGGGGAACAAGTCAGGAGGAGGAGTGGGCACCCTGGTGGAGACACGTCCATGCTC
>NW_007142392.1:0-6280 GCF_000164805.1 Carlito syrichta | reverse complement strand
CAGGCCTGTGGTTCCAGCCACTTGGAGATCTGAAGAGTGAGGATCACTGGGGCCCTGCAGGTGGAGTTTGTGGTGTCTGTGGTTGTGCCCCTGCACTTTGGCATGGGTGAAAGACTGGGATCCCGACTCCTAATAATAAGCACCACCACCACCACAACCGCCACCACACCTGCCATCCAGCATGAGGTGTCACCCTCATGGATAGGAGAGGAAAAGGCAATTTCCCACCTGTCATTTGTGGAATGTTTCAAAGGTGGCCACTGGGAACTTCCGTCCCATGCCTTTGGCCACGTGTCTCAGAAGGACTGTCTCCACCCTTCACAATCGTGGTCCTTGGCAAAGACACATGTGAACTCACAGAACAGATGGCCTCGAGTTAGGGTGGCCATTAGGCACAGAGTGTTCAAGGTTGTCAGGCAACATCGTGTCCAGCCAAGGTAACAGTCACCCAGTCTGCCACATTCTGGTGGGGGAAGGGCCCCTTCCTCTCCCGATCATTCCAGCATTCCCTGCCTGAGCTGACCTTTCCGTGGGGAGTGACACATGCCCATCATCATGCATTTTTGTCATCGGATTCTCAATCAGCCAGGCTGGGTGTGGTGACATGTTCCTGGCTCCCGGGGGCTTAACCTGAAGGGCTCAGGTGGTCCTCCCAAGCCCTGGTTGATAATATAGGATCAGAGTCCCAAAGCATCAATAATTTAAGAAACATAGCTTTTATACGGGAGTTTACACAACCCAAAATATCAAGGGAGTGTTCTGATTTATTAGGTAAACTAAAACGCCTTGGAGGAGAACTAGAACAACCTGAAAAAAAATTATGATTAATAACAGTTTTGACTTGTGATGAAAAAAGAGTGGGGCCTCCTAATAAAGAGGAATGATTAATAAAAACAGTAATAATCTCAGCAACCCATGTAACAGGCTGGAACACCGGAGGATTTAGGACATAAGTCCAATAAGATTTTTCCAAATGAATACAACCCTCCTGGCATGATATAATAGCCAACATAACAACAAAATCATTAGCGGGAGTGAGAGAAGTGTTTTGAGAGCAAACCAGATCCTTGGCATCATGGGTGAGTGCCTTGCTTTGCCCCCATGTGGGTGGTCTGCACTGTCTAGTCGAAACTGCTTGACAGTAACATCTGGGTTGAGGAGTGGAAGACGATGAAGGATGTGATGTCTTCGGTCAACTTTGTGGAGGTGGAAGTTGTTGTTGAATGGTGAGATATTTCAGCATTAGCGCCAATACCTTCTCTTCATCATGTACATTGACTCAGGCTGATGGCATGATCTATGTCTCATCTGACTGTACCATCATGGGGGTGTGGGGCTGGACATGTCTAATTAGATAATACTGTACCCAAAAAGGTGAGGGTAAGTCCTGGGGAAAACCACAAGCATATTCTCTCCCACATGTTAAAGGGACATCGGGCCCCAACCATTGACCTGTAAGAAGATCTTTCCATTTTACCATTGGTTTAACAGTATTCTCAAGACTCCAATGTCTTATCATACCTGAATGTACTTGAGAGTCCAAATTGAGATGATTAATTACAAACATGGCATGATTTAAGATATGATGGGGAGAGTTATTGGAATTCCCCGTCCTACAATTTAATTACTTGATTTTTTAACGTTTAATGGGCTCTCTCGAATGTAGTTTTACCATGAGGATTATGCGGAATTCCTGTAGAATGAGAGATGCCAAACTGTGTACAAAATGACTGAAAAGCTTTGGATGCATGAGCAGGAGCATTATCAGTTTTTAATTGTTTAGGAATACCCTGCTGTGGAAAAAAAAAAGGATAAATGTTGGACTGCATTTTTAGTCTTCTGCAGTTCTGGGAGAGGCTAAAATTACGTGGGAAAATTTATCCTCTGTCACTTGTAGAAATTACAGTTTTCCAAAACTTTGGAAATGAGTAACATCTATTTGTCAGAAAACATTAGGTTTCAATCTACAGGGATTAACTCCTGAGGGGAGGGGGATATTAGAAGTAGGACACAAAGTAATATATTTTTATGATTTGTCTAGCTTTTTCTCTTGGAATGTGAAACTGGTGCCTTAAAGCTGCAGCGGTTTGGTGATGAATTTTATGGGAATGCTTAGCTTGATTGACTAAAGAATCTACAAGGAGAGGGCACATGACCAATTATGTCTAGGCATCTGCTAATTGATTACCTTGATGTAGAGGTCCTGGGCATTCAGAATCAAATCTAATATCACCTTTGGAAAATGTTTGGTTCCTAACAATTATTAGTTGTTGTAATTAGATAAGTAAATCAAGAATAATTGTCTTATTAACAGGAATGGTGACTGTTTTAATATGAGGAAACAGCCCTTTTATATAGCAGGAATAAATATAGTGTGACAACTTTCTCCTCTTAAATCAAATGGCCACAAATCACAATCCCTCCCCTTTCTGGCACCACTTGCTGGAGGTGTTTTGGCACGAAGGGTCAAATTTAAATTATCTTGATTTTTTCTCCATGGTACTTAGCTGCTTCCTCTTTTATGTTTTCCTTATCCTCAGGGGGTAGAGGATCATCATCAACAGGGGCAGTGACTGACAATGCCTAGGAAGGTACAGGGATTAGTAAGGGAGGTCTTTCTCCTGGTTCCTCTTTTACTTTAATGGGCATTTTATCATCCTTTTGCTGTGGATCTAAACCATGTCTAATTATATTCCACAACTCAAAAGTATTTAAAGGCACTCGTTCTTGACTGAGGAGAGTGTAATACAATTTCAATTTTTACCAAAACTTTGTCCATGTTTCTAAATTAATGAAGCCTTCTTCAGGGATCCAGGGGCACTGTTCTTGCACAAAATGGAGAAAACAAGATAATCGTGTAGAGGAAACTTTAATTCCTCTTTTAGAAAGCATATGCATCAAAATACTTATGAACAATTTCTTTCTTTAGATTCACTCTGGTCAATGATCGTATCATGGCTCTAAAACTGCTTACCATTTTTTGCTCCACCTGTCTCTACAGAAGGGTCTGCAGCACCCTAGGTAAGGTCCTATCCGTTCTGATTAAAGAAAGGCTTTACTTTCAGGTCCCTGTTGGGGTGCCACTTTCCAGAGTCCAGCTCCAGCTGGTCAGGGTTTCCTGAAGAAGGAACAGTGTCAACATAGAACAAAACTTGGACACTGACTCTGTTGTTTTGCAATACAGATGCTGATTTATTTTTCTTTTCAAGTTCTTTTTATACTTTTAGTTACATAGAGTTTTGCCTTCAAACCCAGATGGATTTATTTTGTTTTGATCATTGCTCTAACCGTGATAAAATACTGTCAGTCTTCCCTTAAATTTGTAACAATGTATCCACTAAGAATCTTTATAGCATGTAATTTATCACAATGTGTTTTCTCTATTAACCCTAACCATCTAAACTTTTAACAACTTAATGCCTAACTTATGTTTTCCTAACATTTTATTTTTCTAAATAAAATGCAAAAACTTTTCTACTATTTCAACCTTTCTATATTAATCATGTACTCTAAAATGCAAAAGTGTGTGTATCCTGCAAATTATAAGGTCATCCATCTGTTTTCTTCCATAAATGGCCACACCTAAAATTAAAACACTCATAATCATCACAACATTTTTCGTTATGATAAAAATACTTATATAACACTTCAAAATTAGCAAAATGAAAACAACATCCCCAAAGCTCATATATAATAACCAACTTAAAAAACTAAACCTAAAACTAATAAACCTATTATGATGCCATACATGATGTTTATAATTTGTGTCTATAGTCCCCTGACAGGGATCAAGAGAGCCCTGATGCACATTCAACCCAAGGCACCCAGGGATAAGAAAGTGCCAACCACAGTTTTTACATTGTTGCAGGTTCAAGCACCAAAAGGGTGGAGACAGAGAAACTCAAGTGGAGGGTAATATCTTGGTAGATAAATTTCCACGTCACTAACTGCTTGTTTCTACTAATAGATTATTTTAATGAACTACTATTTTTTTGCATCTCCCAACTCTACAGATACCAAAGGTGGACATAAAATGAGTAGAAGAAGCAGGGCAGAAAGCTACCCATAGTTGCCCTGCAACCTGGGGTCTTCGGCCTTCCCGACCCTGTCAACCTGAATGCCTCTGAAGCTGGCTCCCAATACTGTTTCATCAGTAGGTACTGGGCCTTGTGGTGTGGCCCTGAGAGGGGTTTGGAGGCCGAGTGCGGGGACTCATGCCTGTCATCCTGGTACTCTGGGAGCACGAGGTGAGAGGATGGCCTGACACCCCAGGTTGAGACCCACACGGGCATATTGACAAGACCTTGTCTCTACAAGAAGCGATAAAAGTGAGCTGAGCATGGTGGCGCATGCCTACCCTTCCTGTCACTCATGAGGCCATGGCAGGAGGATCGCTGGAGCCCAGCCAATATAGGTCACAGTGGACAAGAGTGGGCCCCAGAGCTCAGGGCTGGGTGACAGAGAGGTACTCTAACTCAGAATAATAATACCAACCTCCACCACCACTGCAACCACAGGCCGGGTTCAGGCACTCAGCTTGGTATCCTGGCCCTTCAGATGCCCAGGCGAGTGTGCGACCTGACTATGTGGGTTCAACAGCAGCCCAGGACATGGGATGAGACCTCGTCCTGGCCATCAAAAATGAATACAATGATTAGCCAGGCATGGTGATGCAGCCCTGTGTTTCCAGTCACTCAGGGAGCTGAGGTGGGAGGATCACCTGAGCCTGGCAAGTGGCGTCCACGGTGGCAGTGAGTGTGCCCCTGCACTCTGGCCTGGACTACAGATGGGGATTACGATTCTAAATAATAATACTCACCACCACCATCACCACCCCTGGCATCCACCGTGAGGAGTCATCCTCAAGGATGGGAGAGGAAAAGGCACTTTAAGGACTGCCATTTGCTGGAGGTTTCAAAGGTGGCCACTGGGCTCGTACATCCTGCACCTTCCACCATGTGCCCCAGAATGCCTGCCTCCACTCTACACACTCGGGACTCACAGCAAGGATGTGTGTGAGCTCAGGGAACAGAATTGCCTGAGCTAGGGTGGCCATTGGGCAGAGTGATCAAGGTGGTCTGGCAATGCACCAGCCTGCCCAGTTTCAGGGTATCATGTATGCCACCTTCATGCCGGGGGAGGGACCCCTCCTCTCCCGATCACTCCATTGTGCCCCAGGCATGTGGTCCATTCCCTGGGGTGCTGTTGACCTCCATCATGATGCACGTGGGAGACCTCTTTTTCATCACCAGAGTCTCCGTTGGCCAGGTTAGGGTGCGGCAGCATGATTGTGGCTCTTGGGGCCTTAACCTGCAGGGCTAAGTCAGTCCTCCAGTTTGGCCCCTGAGCAGCTGGGACTCCATGGGCCACCAAGCCTGACTTGATTTTGTGGACCTCACAACGAGATGAGGCCTGGTCATGTTGCTGAGCTGGTCTCTGACACCTGGGCTCAGGCAGCCTCCTGACTGGGCCTCCTAGGGTGCAGGGCTGAATGCCGTGAGCCACGGTGCCCAGTCTGGACTTTCATGTTCTGTCGGTGGGGACAATGCAAAGGAACACTACAGGATGGAAGTCACTGCATCCCATGTAGCCAGGACTGCAGGCACCACCATGCGTGACTCCATTGTTTGCATTCCTGGTTGTCTGCTCGATTGTCTGCCGATCCACAGTCTTTTGGGAACTATAAGCTCAAGACTGGGGTCTCCTTCCCAAATGATCTCTGTCTGTTCACGATAATCCCAGCTCCATCCCAAATGGATGCACTTTTTTCCCTTTTGTCCTTTGTTTCTTTGAATTGGAGTCTTAATCCATTGCCGAGGGTGGAGGGCAGTATCTCTCTCCCAGCCACCACAGCCTCAGCCCTCCAGGATCTGGCAAGCCTTTCCCCAACCTTCCAAGGAGCCAGAATGATAGGTGCCCACCCCCAAGCCCAGCTCAACTGGGATGGAAGGCAGAGACGAGGTCTCACCGAGGTTCCTGGGTGGTTTTCGGTGTGCATGCCAGGGTTGGCCGCCGGCCTCGGCCTCCCAAAGCACTGGGAAGACGAGGCTAAACACTCGAGCCCAGCCACAATCCTTTGTCAAAAACGAACCAGAAGGCATGGAGTGGAAGCCCAACCTGATTACCCGGAGCTCTGTGAGGCCTAGGTGGGAGAATGGCTGGAGACCATGAGCCTAAGGTCAGCTCAGGCCATGAAGGGAGATCCCATCTCCACACCCAAAGAAACAGGGGAATTTGGATAAAGAAATATCCCCGGGTGAGGGATGTGTCCCTGGCCTTT
>NW_007142391.1:0-7568 GCF_000164805.1 Carlito syrichta | reverse complement strand
TCAAAATCAAATCTAATATCACCTTTGGAAAATGTTTTGTTCCTAACAATTATTAGTTGTTGTAATTAGATAAGTAAATCAAGAATAATTGTCTTATTAACAGGAATGGTGACTGTTTTAATATGAGGAAACAGCCCTTTTATATAGCAGGAATAAATATAGAGTGACAACTTTCTCCTCTTAAATCAAATGGCCACAAATCACAATCCCTCCCCTTCTGGCACCACTTGCTGGAGGTGTTTTGGCACCAAGGGTCAAATTTAAATTATCTTGATTTTTTCTCCATGGTACTTAGCTGCTTCCTCTTTTATGTTTTCCTTATCCTCAGGGGGTAGAGGATCATCATCAACAGGGGCAGTGACTGACAATGCCTAGGAAGGTACAGGGATTAGTAAGGGAGGTCTTTCTCCTGGTTCCTCTTTTACTTTAATGGGCATTTTATCATCCTTTTGCTGTGGATCTAAGCCATGTCTAATTATATTCCACAATTCAAAAGTATTTAAAGGCACTCGTTCTTGACTGAGGAGAGTGTAATACAATTTCAATTTTTACCAAAACTTTGTCCATGTTTCTAAATTAATGAAGCCTTCTTCAGGGATCCAGGGGCACTGTTCTTGCACAAAATGGAGAAAACAAGACAATCGTGTAGAGGAAACTTTAATTCCTCTTTTAGAAAGCATATGCATCAAAATACTTATGAACAATTTCTTTCTTTAGATTCACTCTGGTCAATGATCGTATCATGGCTCTAAAACTGCTTACCATTTTTAGCTCCACCTGTCTCTACAGGAGGGTCTGCAGCACCCTAGGTAAGGTCCTATCCGTTCTGATTAAAGAAAGGCTTTACTTTCAGGTCCCTGTTGGGGTGCCACTTTCCAGAGTCCAGCTCCAGCTGGTCAGGGTTTCCTGAAGAAGGAACAGTGTCAGCATAGAACAAAACTTGGACACTGACTCTGTTGTTTTGCAATACAGATGCTGATTTATTTTTCTTTTCAACTTCTTTTTATACTTTTAGTTACATACAGTTTTGCCTTCAAACCCAGACGGATTTATTTTGTTTTGATCATTGCTCTAACCGTGATAAAATACTGTGGGTCTTCCCTTAAATTTGTAACAATGTATCCACTAAGAATCTTTATAGCATGTAATTTATCACAATGTGTTTTCTCTATTAACCCTAACCATCTAAACTTTTAACAACTTAATGCCTAACTTATGTTTTCCTAACATTTTATTTTTCTAAATAAAATTGCAAAAACTTTTCTACTATTTCAACCTTTCTATATTAATCATGTACTCTAAAATGCAAAAGTGTGTGTATCCTGCAAATTATAAGGTCATCCATCTGTTTTCTTCCATAAATGGCCACACCTAAAATTAAAACACTCATAATCATCACAACATTTTTCGTTATGATAAAAATACTTATATAACACTTCAAAATTAGCAAAATGAAAACAACATCCCCAAAGCTCATATATAATAACCAACTTAAAAAACTAAACCTAAAACTAATAAACCTATTATGATGCCATACATGATGTTTATAATTTGTGTCTATAGTCCCCTGACAGGGATCAAGAGAGCCCTGATGCACATTCAACCCAAGGCACCCAGGGATAAGAAAGTGCCAACCACAGTTTTTACATTGTTGCAGGTTCAAGCACCAAAAGGGTGGAGACAGAGAAACTCAAGTGGAGGGTAATATCTTGGTAGATAAATTTCCACGTCACTAACTGCTTGTTTCTACTAATAGATTATTTTAATGACTACTATTTTTTTGCATCTCCCAACTCTACAGATACCAAAGGTGGACATAAAATGAGTAGAAGAAGCAGGGCAGAAAGCTACCCATAGTTGCCCTGCAACCTGGGGTCTTTGGCCTTCCCGACCCTGTCAACCTGAATGCCTCTGAAGCTGGCTCCCAATACTGTTTCATCAGTAGGTACTGGGCCTTGTGGTGTGGCCCTGAGAGGGGTTTGGAGGCCGAGTGCGGGGACTCATGCCTGTCATCCTGGTACTCTGGGAGCACGAGGTGAGAGGATGGCCTGACACCCCAGGTTGAGACCCACACGGGCATATTGACAAGACCTTGTCTCTACAAGAAGCGATAAAAGTGAGCTGAGCATGGTGGTGCATGCCTACCCTTCCTGTCACTCGTGAGGCCATGGCAGGAGGATCGCTGGAGCCCAGCCAATATAGGTCACAGTGGACAAGAGTGGGCCCCAGAGCTCAGGGCTGGGTGACAGAGAGGTACTCTAACTCAGAATAATAATACCAACCTCCACCACCACTGCAACCACAGGCCGGGTTCAGGCACTCAGCTTGGTATCCTGGCCCTTCAGATGCCCAGGCGAGTGTGCGACCTGACTATGTGGGTTCAACAGCAGCCCAGGACATGGGATGAGACCTCGTCCTGGCCATCAAAAATGAATACAATGATTAGCCAGGCATGGTGATGCAGCCCTGTGTTTCCAGTCACTCAGGGAGCTGAGGTGGGAGGATCACCTGAGCCTGGCAAGTGGCGTCCACGGTGGCAGTGAGTGTGCCCCTGCACTCTGGCCTGGACTACAGATGGGGATTACGATTCTAAATAATAATACTCACCACCACCATCACCACCCCTGGCATCCACCGTGAGGAGTCATCCTCAAGGATGGGAGAGGAAAAGGCACTTTAAGGACTGCCATTTGCTGGAGGTTTCAAAGGTGGCCACTGGGCTCGTACATCCTGCACCTTCCACCATGTGCCCCAGAATGCCTGCCTCCACTCTACACACTCGGGACTCACAGCAAGGATGTGTGTGAGCTCAGGGAACAGAATTGCCTGAGCTAGGGTGGCCATTGGGCAGAGTGATCAAGGTGGTCTGGCAATGCACCAGCCTGCCCAGTTTCAGGGTATCATGTATGCCACCTTCATGCCGGGGGAGGGACCCCTCCTCTCCCGATCACTCCATTGTGCCCCAGGCATGTGGTCCATTCCCTGGGGTGCTGTTGACCTCCATCATGATGCACGTGGGAGACCTCTTTTTCATCACCAGAGTCTCCGTTGGCCAGGTTAGGGTGCGGCAGCATGATTGTGGCTCTTGGGGCCTTAACCTGCAGGGCTAAGTCAGTCCTCCAGTTTGGCCCCTGAGCAGCTGGGACTCCATGGGCCACCAAGCCTGACTTGATTTTGTGGACCTCACAACGAGATGAGGCCTGGTCATGTTGCTGAGCTGGTCTCTGACACCTGGGCTCAGGCAGCCTCCTGACTGGGCCTCCTAGGGTGCAGGGCTGAATGCCGTGAGCCACGGTGCCCAGTCTGGACTTTCATGTTCTGTCGGTGGGGACAATGCAAAGGAACACTACAGGATGGAAGTCACTGCATCCCATGTAGCCAGGACTGCAGGCACCACCATGCGTGACTCCATTGTTTGCATTCCTGGTTGTCTGCTCGATTGTCTGCCGATCCACAGTCTTTTGGGAACTATAAGCTCAAGACTGGGGTCTCCTTCCCAAATGATTTCTGTCTGTTCACGATAATCCCAGCTCCATCCCAAATGGATGCACTTTTTTCCCTTTTGTCCTTTGTTTCTTTGAATTGGAGTCTTAATCCATTGCCGAGGGTGGAGGACAGTATCTCTCTCCCAGCCACCACAGCCTCAGCCCTCCAGGATCTGGCAAGCCTTTCCCCAACCTTCCAAGGAGCCAGAATGATAGGTACCCACCCCCAAGCCCAGCTCAACTGGGATGGAAGGCAGAGACGAGGTCTCACCGAGGTTCCTGGGTGGTTTTCGGTGTGCATGCCAGGGTTGGCCGCCGGCCTCGGCCTCCCAAAGCACTGGGAAGACGAGGCTAAACACTCGAGCCCAGCCACAATCCTTTGTCAAAAACGAACCAGAAGGCATGGAGTGGAAGCCCAACCTGATTACCCGGAGCTCTGTGAGGCCTAGGTGGGAGGATGGCTGGAGACCATGAGCCTAAGGTCAGCTCAGGCCATGAAGGGAGATCCCATCTCCACACTCAAAGAAACAGGGGAATTTGGATAAAGAAATATCCCCGGGTGAGGGTTGTGTCCCTGGCCTTTCTTGGTGGAAGGTCCTCATTGCTGTATCAGAGGGTCAGCCTACCTGGAGCACATAACTAACCTAGGAGAGGAGAGGCTGCAGGAACCGGGCCAGGGGGCCTTGGGAAATACAGCACCAAAGTGGGGGCAGGTATTGGGGGCTTGGGGCTGGAAAGTGCCGATCTGGCTGAACCTCCCATGTTGGGGGGGCAGGGACGAAGGACTGAGGGCAGAAAGTTTGAAAGAGAATGGATTTCTTTCTTTTTTTCATTCTTTCTTTTCTTTCCTCACTAGGTTTCTCAGACTTGTCTCAAACAGCCTAAGTC
Source organism: Carlito syrichta (assembly GCF_000164805.1). Taxonomy (NCBI): domain Eukaryota; kingdom Metazoa; phylum Chordata; class Mammalia; order Primates; family Tarsiidae; genus Carlito; species Carlito syrichta. Next base: position 3,195 of record NW_007142391.1, on the reverse strand, counting down.
AGGTTGTCCTCTTGGTCTGGGACTCCCAAATTGCTGCGATCACAGGCTTTCTATTTGGTTGACATCCTTGTCTTCCTGCCTGGTCTTTAACTCTGGGCCGGAGGTGATCCTCCTGCCGAGGCCTGCCCTCACCCAAGGTTTTCTGGGTTTTTCTTGGGGTCGAGGTGGGGGGTTGCTATGCTGTCCAGCTTGGACTTGAGCTCCCAGACTCCAGCCATTATCCCATCTCGGCCTACCCTTGTGCCAATGAGACAGCAGTGAGGTGCCCAGCCATTATGGCTACTCGAAGTTTTGAGAGTAACACAATCCCCTTTCCCGAGGAGGCCCCTGAGAGGATCAAGTGAGTCCACACTGGGCACGAGGTGGGCGGAGATGTGGGTGACCCGGCAGAGACACATCCCTGTGCTAAGCACTCTTCCTGGGGAGGGCTCGGCGGATGACACCTGCCACACACTCTGGGGTCATGGGTCTTTGGAAGGGAGCCGGGCTCGCGGTGGGGCCCCAAGAGGGGTGTGGAACCTGGTTGCAGGGGCTCACGCTTGTCACCTCTGGGATCTGGGAGGCCAAGGTGGGAGGAGGGCCAGATCCCCCGGTTCGAGACCAGCCCAGGCACCTTGACGAGACCTTGTCTCTCCAAACGCCAAAAAATTAGCATGGTGACACACGTCTGTTTTTCTGACCACTTGAGAGACCACAAGAGGAGCATCTCTGGAGACCAGCAGGTGGAGGTCGCTGTGGCCGAGAGTGGGAATCTGTGCTTCACCCTGGGTGACAGAGTGGGATTCCGACTCAGAATAATAATACCAACCACCACCACTACCACCAGCCCAACTCCAGGCTGGGCTTAGGGTCTCAGCCTGGCATCCCTGCCCTTCGGGGCCCCAGGCAAGTGGCAACCTGAGCCTCAGGGTTCAACAACAGCCCGAGACATGGGGCAAGACTTCATCTTGGCCATCAAAAATAAATCCAAACATTAACTGGACTGGTGGCGCAGGCCTGTGGTTCCAGCCACTCAGAGGTCCAAGGCAGGAGGATCGCCTGAACCTGGCAAGTGGATTCTGCGGTGGCCATTAGCATGACCCTGAACCAGCCTGGGTGACAGAGTGGGTTTCACACTCCAAATAATAACAATCACCACGACCACTACCAGTACCCCTGCCATCCAGCGTGAGGAGTCACCCTCAGGGGTGGGAGAGGAAAAGGCACTTTCGATCTCGTCATTCATGGGAGGTTTCAAAGGTGGCCACTGGGCATGTCCATATTGCACCTTCGGCCCCTTGCCCCAGAAGACCTCTCTCCACCCTCCACACTCGTACCCCACAGCAAAGATGTGTGTGAACTCACAGAACAGATGGCCCCAAGCTAGGGCGTCTGTCGGGAACAGAGCAATTAAGGTGGTTTGGCAATGCTGCAGTCAGCCCAGGTCCCAGTCGTCTTGTCTGCCACCTGCACATGGAGGAACGGCCCCTCCTGTCCCAATCACTCCATCGTCGCCCACCCATGGGGACCTTTGCCTGGGGAGCTGTGGATGCCTATTGTGATGCACATGGGAGATGTCTTATTTGTGACTGGAGTCTCTGTCAGACGAATTGGGTCATGGCGGCACGATCGTAGCTCCTGGAACCTCAACTTGCGGGACTCAGGTGGTCCTCCCACATTGGCCCCCAAGCAGCTGAGACTCCAGGGGCCACAACGCCTGCCTCAACTTTGGGGACACTCGTGGAGACGAGGAATGGCCACATTCCTTGGCTGGTCTCTGATACCTGGGATCAGGCAACCTCCTCCCACCTCAGCCACCCAGGGCACAGGGCTGATGAATGTGAGCCACAGTGTCTGGCCTGGACTCGCACGTTCTGTTGGTGGGGGCATCACAAAGGAATGCCACGGGACAGAGGCCACAGCATCACGTGTAGTCGGGACCATGGGTGCCACCACAGCCAACTCCAGTGTTTGCGTTACAGGGAGTGATGAGTTCTCTCTACAAGACCCAGGCTGGGCTAGAACTCCTGGGCTCCAGAGTTTACCCAACTCGGACTCCCAAAGCCACAGCCTGATTTTCTGCCAATTCACCCTCTTTCTGGAACTCTAGGCCCAAGGCTGGGCCTCTTTTCAAATGATCTCTATCTGTTCACGATGATCCCAACTCCATACATAAATAAATTCTCTTCTTTCTTTTCTTTGTTCCTTCTTTTCTTTGAGTTGGAGTCTCAGTTCGTCGCCCAGGCTGCAGGGCGGTGGCTCGCTCCTGGCCACCACAGCAAGATCCTGCCGCACTCCATATAGACTTATCCTGGCCTTCTGAGAAACCACAATGATAGGTATGCACCACCACCCCCAGCTCATTTGGGATGGTGGGTAGAGAAAATATCTCGTCAAGGTGCCCGGGCATGTCTTGATCCCTGGGCATGGACCAGCCACTGGCCTCGGTCACTCAAAGTGCTGGGATGATGAGGCTGAACCCTCGAGACCGGCCTTGATTCTTCATCAAAAAACAACCTGAAGGCCTGGTGCAATGACTCACGCCTGGAATGGCCACATTCCCAGGTTTGTCTCTGACACCTGGGCTCAGGCAGACTCCTCTCACCTCAGCCACCCAGGGCAGTGCTCTGGGTGACCAAGGTGGGAGGATGACTGGAGTCCAGGAGCCCAAGGCCAGACTGGGTCATGTAGAGAGACCCCGTTTCCACACCCATCCACACAGCGGGTCTGGGGCCAAGGTGCTCATCTTCCTGATCACTCCATTACTGAGGTGGGAGGATCAACAGAGCCTGTGATTTTGAGGTTGGCGGGAAACAACGGTTGTGTCCACGGACCCCAACCTGGGCCACAGAGCCAGATCCTTTCACCAAAAACATCAGAATCATACACAGATTCTCAAGTGCGTGTGGTGTGTTCACAGGCCGACTGGCTTTAGAGCCAGGAAAAATGGGATTTGGGGGATAGAAATTTTCCCGGATGAGGGCTGTGTCCCTGGCCTTTCTTGGCGGAAGGTGGGACTGTCTGTGGCACATTTCTTGCCTCAGAGAGGAGAGCCGGCAGGAACCAGGCCAGGGAGCTTCAGGAACTCCTGCACCAAAGTGGGGGCAGCCATTGGGGGGGTTGTGGGCTGGAAAGTGCCAAGCTTGGGGGACCCTAAAATGTAGGCGGGAAAGAGGGGAAGTACTGAGGGCAGAAGGTTTGCACTAGAATGGATTG
>NW_007142390.1:0-3887 GCF_000164805.1 Carlito syrichta | reverse complement strand
AGGAGCCAGAATGATAGGTGCCCACCTCCAAGCCCGACTCAACTGGGATGGAAGGCAGAGACGAGGTCTCACCGAGGTTCCTGGGTGGTTTTCGGTGTGCATGCCAGGGTTGGCCGCTGGCCTCGGCCTCCCAAAGCACTGGGAAGACGAGGCTAAACACTCGAGCCCAGCCACAATCCTTTGTCAAAAACGAACCAGAAGGCATGGAGTGGAAGCCCAACCTGATTACCCGGAGCTCTGTGAGGCCTAGGTGGGAGGATGGCTGGAGACCATGAGCCTAAGGTCAGCTCAGGCCATGAAGGGAGATCCCATCTCCACACCCAAAGAAACAGGGGAATTTGGATAAAGAAATATCCCCGGGTGAGGGATGTGTCCCTGGCCTTTCTTGGTGGAAGGTCCTCATTGCTGTGTCAGAGGGTCAGCCTACCTGGAGCACATAACTAACCTAGGAGAGGAGAGGCTGCAGGAACCGGGCCAGGGAGCCTTGGGAAATACAGCACCAAAGTGGGGGCAGGTATTGGGGGCTTGGGGCTGGAAAGTGCCGATCTGGCTGAACCTCCCATGTTGGGGGGGCAGGGACGAAGGACTGAGGGCAGAAAGTTTGAAAGAGAATGGATTTCTTTCTTTTTTTCATTCTTTCTTTTCTTTCCTCACTAGGTTTCTCAGACTTGTCTCAAACAGCCTAAGTCAGGTTGTCCTCTTGGTCTGGGACTCCCAAATTGCTGCGATCACAGGCTTTCTATTTGGTTGACATCCTTGTCTTCCTGCCTGGTCTTTAACTCTGGGACGGAGGTGATCCTCCTGCCGAGGCCTGCCCTCACCCAAGGTTTTCTGGGTTTTTCTTGGGGTCGAGGTGGGGGGGTTGCTATGCTGTCCAGCTTGGACTTGAGCTCCAAGACTCCAGCCATTATCCCATCTCGGCCTACCCTTGTGCCAATGAGACAGCAGTGAGGTGCCCAGCCATTATGGCTACTCGAAGTTTTGAAAGTAACACAATCCCCTTTCCCGAGGAGGCCCCTGAGAGGATCAAGTGAGTCCACACTGGGCACGAGGTGGGCGGAGATGTGGGTGACCCGGCAGAGACACATCCCTGTGCTAAGCACTCTTCCTGGGGAGGGCTCAACGGATGACACCTGCCACACACTCTGGGGTCATGGGTCTTTGGAAGGGAGCCGGGCTCGCGGTGGGGCCCCAAGAGGGGTGTGGAACCTGGTTGCAGGGGCTCACGCTTGTCACCTCTGGGATCTGGGAGGCCAAGGTGGGAGGAGGGCCATATCCCCCGGTTCAAGACCAGCCCAGGCACCTTGACGAGACCTTGTCTCTCCCAACACCAAAAAATTAACATGGTGACACACGTCTGTTTTTCTGACCACTTGAGAGACCACAAGAGGAGCATCTCTGGAGACCAGCAGGTGGAGGTCGCTGTGGCCGAGAGTGGGAATCTGTGCTTCACCCTGGGTGACAGAGTGGGATTCCGACTCAGAATAATAATACCAACCACCACCACTACCACCAGCCCAACTCCAGGCTGGGCTTAGGGTCTCAGCCTGGCATCCCTGCCCTTCGGGGCCCCAGGCAAGTGGCAACCTGAGCCTCAGGGTTCAACAACAGCCCGAGACATGGGGCAAGACTTCATCTTGGCCATCAAAAATAAATCCAAACATTAACTGGACTGGTGGCGCAGGCCTGTTGTTCCAGCCACTCAGAGGTCCAAGGCAGGAGGATCGCCTGAACCTGGCAAGTGGATTCTGCGGTGGCCATTAGTATGACCCTGAACCAGCCTGGGTGACAGAGTGGGTTTCACACTCCAAATAATAACAATCACCACGACCACTACCAGTACCCCTGCCATCCAGCGTGAGGAGTCACCCTCAGGGGTGGGAGAGGAAAAGGCACTTTCGATCTCATCATTCATGGGAGGTTTCAAAGGTGGCCACTGGGCATGTCCATATTGCACCTTCGGCCCCTTGCCCCAGAAGACCTCTCTCCACCCTCCACACTCGTACCCCACAGCAAAGATGTGTGTGAACTCACAGAACAGATGGCCCCAAGCTAGGGCGTCTGTCGGGAACAGAGCAATTAAGGTGGTTTGGCAATGCTGCAGTCAGCCCAGGTCCCAGTCGTCTTGTCTGCCACCTGCACATGGAGGAACGGCCCCTCCTGTCCCAATCACTCCATCGTCGCCCACCCATGGGGACCTTTGCCTGGGGAGCTGTGGATGCCTATTGTGATGCACGTGGGAGATGTCTTATTTGTGACTGGAGTCTCTGTCAGACGAATTGGGTCATGGCGGCACGATCGTAGCTCCTGGAACCTCAACTTGCGGGACTCAGGTGGTCCTCCCACATTGGCCCCCAAGCAGCTGAGACTCCAGGGGCCACAACGCCTGCCTCAACTTTGGGGACACTCGTGGAGACGAGGAATGGCCACATTCCTGGGCTGGTCTCTGATACCTGGGATCAGGCAACCTCCTCCCACCTCAGCCACCCAGGGCACAGGGCTGATGAATGTGAGCCACAGTGTCTGGCCTGGACTCGCACGTTCTGTTGGTGGGGGCATCACAAAGGAATGCCACAGGACAGAGGCCACAGCATCACGTGTAGTCGGGACCATGGGTGCCACCACAGCCAACTCCAGTGTTTGCATTACAGGGAGTGATGAGTTCTCTCTACAAGACCCAGGCTGGGCTAGAACTCCTGGGCTCCAGAGTTTACCTAACTCGGACTCCCAAAGCCACAGCCTGATTTTCTGCCAATTCACCCTCTTTCTGGAACTCTAGGCCCAAGGCTGGGCCTCTTTTCAAATGATCTCTATCTGTTCACGATGATCCCAACTCCATACATAAATAAATTCTCTTCTTTCTTTTCTTTGTTCCTTCTTTTCTTTGAGTTGGAGTCTCAGTTCGTCGCCCAGGCTGCAGGGCGGTGGCTCGCTCCTGGCCACCACAGCAAGATCCTGCCGCACTCCATATAGACTTATCCTGGCCTTCTGAGAAACCACAATGATAGGTATGCACCACCACCCCCAGCTCATTTGGGATGGTGGGTAGAGAAAATATCTCGTCAAGGTGCCCGGGCATGTCTTGATCCCTGGGCATGGACCAGCCACTGGCCTCGGTCACTCAAAGTGCTGGGATGATGAGGCTGAACCCTCGAGACCGGCCTTGATTCTTCATCAAAAAACAACCTGAAGGCCTGGTGCAATGACTCACGCCTGGAACTGCCACATTCCCACGGTTGTCTCTGACACTTGGGCTCAGGCAGACTCCTCTCACCTCAGCCACCCAGGGCAGTGCTCTGGGTGGCCAAGGTGGGAGGATGACTGGAGTCCAGGAGCCCAAGGCCAGACTGGGTCATGTAGAGAGACCCCGTTTCCACACCCATCCACACAGCGGGTCTGGGGCCAAGGTGCTCTTCTTCCTGATCACTCCATTACTGAGGTGGGAGGATCAACAGAGCCTGTGATTTTGAGGTTGGCGGGAAACAACGGTTGTGTCCACGGACCCCAACCTGGGCCACAGAGCCAGATCCTTTCACCAAAAACATCAGAATCATACACAGATTCTCAAGTGCGTGTGGTGTGTTCACAGGCCGACTGGCTTTAGAGCCAGGAAAAATGTGATTTGGGGGATAGAAATTTTCCCGGATGAGGGCTGTGTCCCTGGCCTTTCTTGGCAGAAGGTGGGACTGTCTGTGGCACATTTCTTGCCTCAGAGAGGAGAGCCGGCAGGAACCAGGCCAGGGAGCTTCAGGAACTCCTGCACCTAAGTGGGGGCAGCCATTGGGGGTTTGTGGGCTGGAAAGTGCCAAGCTTGGGGGACCCTAAAATGTAGGCGGGAAAGAGGGGAAGTACTGAGGGCAGAAGGTTTGCACTAGAATGGATTTTCT
>NW_007142389.1:0-4110 GCF_000164805.1 Carlito syrichta | reverse complement strand
AGGAGCCAGAATGATAGGTGCCCACCTCCAAGCCCGACTCAACTGGGATGGAAGGCAGAGACGAGGTCTCACCGAGGTTCCTGGGTGGTTTTCGGTGTGCATGCCAGGGTTGGCCGCTGGCCTCGGCCTCCCAAAGCACTGGGAAGACGAGGCTAAACACTCGAGCCCAGCCACAATCCTTTGTCAAAAACGAACCAGAAGGCATGGAGTGGAAGCCCAACCTGATTACCCGGAGCTCTGTGAGGCCTAGGTGGGAGGATGGCTGGAGACCATGAGCCTAAGGTCAGCTCAGGCCATGAAGGGAGATCCCATCTCCACACCCAAAGAAACAGGGGAATTTGGATAAAGAAATATCCCCGGGTGAGGGATGTGTCCCTGGCCTTTCTTGGTGGAAGGTCCTCATTGCTGTGTCAGAGGGTCAGCCTACCTGGAGCACATAACTAACCTAGGAGAGGAGAGGCTGCAGGAACCGGGCCAGGGAGCCTTGGGAAATACAGCACCAAAGTGGGGGCAGGTATTGGGGGCTTGGGGCTGGAAAGTGCCGATCTGGCTGAACCTCCCATGTTGGGGGGGCAGGGACGAAGGACTGAGGGCAGAAAGTTTGAAAGAGAATGGATTTCTTTCTTTTTTTCATTCTTTCTTTTCTTTCCTCACTAGGTTTCTCAGACTTGTCTCAAACAGCCTAAGTCAGGTTGTCCTCTTGGTCTGGGACTCCCAAATTGCTGCGATCACAGGCTTTCTATTTGGTTGACATCCTTGTCTTCCTGCCTGGTCTTTAACTCTGGGCCGGAGGTGATCCTCCTGCCGAGGCCTGCCCTCACCCAAGGTTTTCTGGGTTTTTCTTGGGGTCGAGGTGGGGGGTTGCTATGCTGTCCAGCTTGGACTTGAGCTCCCAGACTCCAGCCATTATCCCATCTCGGCCTACCCTTGTGCCAATGAGACAGCAGTGAGGTGCCCAGCCATTATGGCTACTCGAAGTTTTGAGAGTAACACAATCCCCTTTCCCGAGGAGGCCCCTGAGAGGATCAAGTGAGTCCACACTGGGCACGAGGTGGGCGGAGATGTGGGTGACCCGGCAGAGACACATCCCTGTGCTAAGCACTCTTCCTGGGGAGGGCTCGGCGGATGACACCTGCCACACACTCTGGGGTCATGGGTCTTTGGAAGGGAGCCGGGCTCACGGTGGGGCCCCAAGAGGGGTGTGGAACCTGGTTGCAGGGGCTCACGCTTGTCACCTCTGGGATCTGGGAGGCCAAGGTGGGAGGAGGGCCAGATACCCCGGTTCAAGACCAGCCCAGGCACCTTGACGAGACCTTGTCTCTCCAAACGCCAAAAAATTAGCATGGTGACACACGTCTGTTTTTCTGACCACTTGAGACCACAAGAGGAGCATCTCTGGAGACCAGCAGGTGGAGGTCGCTGTGGCTGAGAGTGGGAATTTGTGCTTCACCCTGGGTGACAGAGTGGGATTCCGACTCAGAATAATATTACCAACCACCACCACTACCACCAGCCCAACTCCAGGCTGGGCTTAGGGTCTCAGCCTGGCATCCCTGCCCTTCGGGGCCCCAGGCAAGTGGCAACCTGAGCCTCAGGGTTCAACAACAGCCCGAGACATGGGGCAAGACTTCATCTTGGCCATCAAAAATAAATCCAAACATTAGCTGGACTGGTGGCGCAGGCCTGTGGTTCCAGCCACTCAGAGGTCCAAGGCAGGAGGATCGCCTGAACCTGGCAAGTGGATTCTGCGGTGGCCATTAGCATGACCCTGAACCAGCCTGGGTGACAGAGTGGGTTTCACACTCCAAATAATAACAATCACCACGACCACTACCAGTACCCCTGCCATCCAGCGTGAGGAGTCACCCTCAGGGGTGGGAGAGGAAAAGGCACTTTCGATCTCGTCATTCATGGGAGGTTTCAAAGGTGGCCACTGGGCATGTCCATATTGCACCTTCGGCCCCTTGCCCCAGAAGACCTCTCTCCACCCTCCACACTCGTACCCCACAGCAAAGATGTGTGTGAACTCACAGAACAGATGGCCCCAAGCTAGGGCGTCTGTCGGGAACAGAGCAATTAAGGTGGTTTGGCAATGCTGCAGTCAGCCCAGGTCCCAGTCGTCTTGTCTGCCACCTGCACATGGAGGAACGGCCCCTCCTGTCCCAATCACTCCATCGTCGCCCACCCATGGGGACCTTTGCCTGGGGAGCTGTGGATGCCTATTGTGATGCACGTGGGAGATGTCTTATTTGTGACTGGAGTCTCTGTCAGACGAATTGGGTCATGGCGGCACGATCGTAGCTCCTGGAACCTCAACTTGCGGGACTCAGGTGGTCCTCCCACATTGGCCCCCAAGCAGCTGAGACTCCAGGGGCCACAACGCCTGCCTCAACTTTGGGGACACTCGTGGAGACGAGGAATGGCCACATTCCTGGGCTGGTCTCTGATACCTGGGATCAGGCAACCTCCTCCCACCTCAGCCACCCAGGGCACAGGGCTGATGAATGTGAGCCACAGTGTCTGGCCTGGACTCGCACGTTCTGTTGGTGGGGGCATCACAAAGGAATGCCACAGGACAGAGGCCACAGCATCACGTGTAGTCGGGACCATGGGTGCCACCACAGCCAACTCCAGTGTTTGCATTACAGGGAGTGATGAGTTCTCTCTACAAGACCCAGGCTGGGCTAGAACTCCTGGGCTCCAGAGTTTACCTAACTCGGACTCCCAAAGCCACAGCCTGATTTTCTGCCAATTCACCCTCTTTCTGGAACTCTAGGCCCAAGGCTGGGCCTCTTTTCAAATGATCTCTATCTGTTCACGATGATCCCAACTCCATACATAAATAAATTCTCTTCTTTCTTTTCTTTGTTCCTTCTTTTCTTTGAGTTGGAGTCTCAGTTCGTCGCCCAGGCTGCAGGGCGGTGGCTCGCTCCTGGCCACCACAGCAAGATCCTGCCGCACTCCATATAGACTTATCCTGGCCTTCTGAGAAACCACAATGATAGGTATGCACCACCACCCCCAGCTCATTTGGGATGGTGGGTAGAGAAAATATCTCGTCAAGGTGCCCGGGCATGTCTTGATCCCTGGGCATGGACCAGCCACTGGCCTCGGTCACTCAAAGTGCTGGGATGATGAGGCTGAACCCTCGAGACCGGCCTTGATTCTTCATCAAAAAACAACCTGAAGGCCTGGTGCAATGACTCACGCCTGGAATGGCCACATTCCCAGGTTTGTCTCTGACACCTGGGCTCAGGCAGACTCCTCTCACCTCAGCCACCCAGGGCAGTGCTCTGGGTGACCAAGGTGGGAGGATGACTGGAGTCCAGGAGCCCAAGACCAGACTGGGTCATGTAGAGAGACCCCGTTCCACACCCATCCACACAGCGGGTCTGGGGACAAGGTGCTCTTCTCCTGATCACTTCATTACTGAGGTGGGAGGATCAACAGAGCCTGTGATTTTGAGGTTGGCGGGAAACAACGATTGTGTCCACGGACCCCAACCTGGGCCACAGAGCCAGATCCTTTCACCAAAACCATCAGAATCATACACAGATTCTCAAGTGCGTGTGGTGTGTTCACAGGCCGACTGGCTTTAGAGCCAGGAAAAATGTGATTTGGGGGATAGAAATTTTCCCAGATGAGGGCTGTGTCCCTGGCCTTTCTTGGCAGAAGGTGGGACTGTCTGTGGCACATTTCTTGCCTCAGAGAGGAGAGCTGGCAGGAACCAGGCCAGGGAGCTTCAGGAACTCCTGCACCAAAGTGGGGGCAGCCATTGGGGGGGTTGTGGCTGGAAGGTGCCAAGCTTGGGGGACCCTAAAATGTAGGCGGGAAAGAGGGGAAGTACTGAGGGCAGAAGGTTTGCACTAGAATGGATTTCTTTCTTTCTTTCCTTCTTCTTTCTTTCTTTCTTTCTTTCTTTCTTTCTTTCTTTCTTTCTTTCTTTCTTTCTTTCTTTCTTTCTTCACTAGGTTGCCCAGGCTGCTCTCAAACTGCCCAACTCGGGCCATCCTCTTGGCCAGGCCTCCCAAAATGCTGCAATCACAGGCTTGCCATTTGGTTGACATCCTGGTCTTCCTGCCTGGTCTTGAACTCTGGGCCAGATGAGAA
>NW_007142388.1:0-815 GCF_000164805.1 Carlito syrichta | reverse complement strand
CTCACTCACCGCTTTCTTTGCCCCTGAGAGTCCAGCTTGTTTCATCAGAGGAAGCAGACAGGTGAGCTTGGGCTGGGAGGTCTGGGGGATGGGCTGGTGTGAGAGACTGTGGGAATGGCCTGGAATGGCCCAGGAAGGTGGGTGGATGGCTTTGCGGCAGAAGGAAAGTGGCCCTTGCCAGTAGATGGCAAACCTTGTCATTTCTGTGAGGCCCAGTGTTCCCTTATACAAAGAGGGGGTAGTGTCCATTGTCAGCCATCCATGGTCATCTTGAGCATGTAATGAACTCTATTTGAAAACAACTTGGAGGCCAAGCATGGTGGCTCACACATATGTTCCCAGCACTTTGGGAGGCTGAGGTGAGAGGATCACTTGAGCCCAGGAGTTTGAGACAAGTCTAGACAGCATAGCAAGAACTCATCTGTACAGAAAATAAAAAGGTTAGCCAGGGATAGTGGGGCATTCCTGAAGTCCCAGCTACTTGGGAGATGGAGGATGAAGGTTTGCCTATGCCCAGGGGTTAAGACTGCAGTGAGTCATGATCATGCCACTGTCCTCCAGCCTGGGTCACTCCTGACTCAAACAAAATAACAAAAAAACCCAAGTGGCTTGAAAGATTGACCATCATTCAGATGTGAGGAATACCAGCTTAGGAAGCCAAGGTTTGGGGTCAGCTACCTGTATTAGGAGCTGAAGACCAAGAAGAGTGCTTTTGAGAATCCAGAGGCCCTTATCTTATGCTTTCTTTGTCAGCTGAACCTCCATGTCTGGTGCCTTGCAACTGCTGCCTTCTGAGATAGCACAGCAGTTCCAAG
>NW_007142387.1:0-3118 GCF_000164805.1 Carlito syrichta | reverse complement strand
ACTTCTGCAAGAATCTCTCCTCTCAGTCACAATTGTACCCTCCTGCCTCCCCCGCCTGAGGAAGTTGTCAGTCCTAGGAAACTGATGGGATCCAGAATCCCCAAGGAGATCAAGGGCAGGGTCCAAGAAGAGCCTCAAAAGATGATGAAAGTGGAGGATGACACCAAAGTGTAAGAGGTCAACAAAAGGGTCCACCCTAACAAGGAGGAATTGTTATTGACATCAAGTTCCCTAGGTACCCAGGGAGAACTCTCTTCCTTGGGTCCTCACCCTGGGCTTTTGGAGGGACACCTCCCTTGCTCATACTCAAAAATTACTTTTTGAGAAGGCCCATGTTTCTCCAGTGACCTTATTTCTGGGAAAAGCATACGAATCCTGGTGCCCACAACTTTGCTAAAGTTCCACCTCTTGGGACATATGTAACCATGCTTCTGGACCCAGCTCCAGGTTTCTCTTTGCAGCTGGATAAGTCCATCAGAGAGATGCTGGAGTATCCAACTTTCCAGGCTTGCTGATATTGCTGAAGCTGGAGAAGGAGATGCAGGGCATCAAGCCATCAGATATTCCACCAAGGAGTTCTTCCCTACCCAGGGCTCCCAGTCATAGGACCCAGCAAGGACAAGGTTGACTCCACTCCTACTGCCACCTCTACTATAACTGTCACAGGATAGAGGTGTGCTGCCCTCACATACCCAATGTCCCTCCATGGCTTTTCAGAAAGATCTAGGCTTCTTGGGAAAGAACTGTGTGTGTAAAAAATATAACAAATATTTGGAGGATAAGAGAGATACTTTGGAGAGTTAAAGGGAAACCAAGGCAAATGGTAGTGCCTCTCAATCTGACTCTTTTTTCCTGACACCTGCTGGGAAGACCACTGACTACTGGTCTTTGGTCACTTGCACATTGCCAGTCTCAGCTTCTCATATAACCACTGACTTGATCCACCTGGTTGCTGGCTCTACTATCACACCTGCCCTCTGTCTCATAGCCCCATACTCCTCTCCCCCAAGTCTCATTCCTGCAGAACGTGCTCCCAGACATCCATGTGTGCAGAATCCCATCTGTCTTTTTCCTTCCTTACTCCTCATCCTGTCCACTCCATCATGACCCCTGTCAAACCTGAATCAATGCCACAGGATTTATTTCATCATCTTTGTTAACACATCTGCTCTCTTGATTTCATTGCCCATTTCGCACCCTGGGGTTATTTACATTGATAAAACTCCAATTTTCTAAGGCCATGACTCTCAGATCCACCACCAACTTCAGGATGACTGCACTCTCATTTTCCCATTCCAAATGCGTGTGCAGTGCAGTGGCACCCTGAAAGGTCATCAGTTTGCATCTGCCCACCTATATTTATTTTCTGCATTCCCACTCAACTCTGAACCATCTATTTTATTGGAAAACTGCCCATTAGTCCAAACTAAGAACACCTGATGGGCAACAGCAGGGAACCTGTCTCCCTAGTACCCTGTTTTGACAAGACTTCTTATCATTGCTCCTCTGGTGCCCTCTGCTCTAGTGAGCAGTAACTCTGCACCATCGTTATCCAAGCCAACCTTTGATTCCAGTATTGTAGATACCTTCTCTCATTCCAAGGCTGTCAGTTCAGTCTCCCCTGTATCCAGGAATGCTCCCCCATTCACACAGAGCACCTGAGCCCCCATTGCTAAACATGGGGAGTACAGCACTGTGTAGTTGTAGAAAGTCCTCAATTCTACCTTTCAGCAAAAACACCAGTGAACCACTCAGCTAGGTTCTTTCTTGTCACTTTAGAGTAGCCAGAATTATTGACAAAATACTTGTATTTGGAGACTCTTGGTAAAATAAACTGTGCCTGTGATATAAGGTCAAAAACCATCTCCCTGGGGCACCCTCCACCTGCTAAGAGCATCAGAGACCACCAAGTCATGGATAACTCTCTCTCGGACCTCTTTAAATAATGGGAATATCTCTCACCACATACAGGACTTTGGCCCACGAGAAAGGAACTCAGTCCTTTTAAGGTACACTGACCTGCTCATATTGTATAAATCAGAGTCCTAAAACCTCAAGAGTTATGTTTGCAAGAGTGTGTGTGCTGGGAGACCATGGAGCAAATCAGAGTAGTTAGAAGACAATGTAATTGAGACACTACACCACGGAGAGTAGAAGGACCTGTATGTACCATAAGTGGGCCTTCCCTGGCCTGACTGTGAATCTGGAAAAACCAGTATCTGGGCCAGATCTCTCTAGTCTTGAGAATGAGAGGATGGTCACTGTAGTTTAGAGGTGCTCCTCTTCCTTTTACAGATTTGACCCAATGTCTCCCTATCTTTACCATATGCGATGTATACAAACACTTTTTCCTTCTTAATCTGAAAACATAAAAAAAGAGAAATAAGTCATTCCTTGGAAAGTATCATTGTGAAAAAGATATTAAAGTTACTAAAACAAAATAACTTATTTTTTTAAAAATTAAAATTTTAAAAACCTAGAGTAGTCATTTTGCTCCTGCCTTTCTAGATTTTAATGAGGCTGAGGCAAGAGAATCCCTTGAGCTCAGGAGTTGGAGACTACAGTAAACTAAAATCAATCCACTCCAGCGTGTGCTACAAAGAAAGCAACACTGTAAAACAATTACACCAAAAAACAAGGAGTTCTAAACAGAGAAAAATTAACAGCAATTGTAGAATCTGACCTTTGGAACTATCAAAAAAGTTGATTTAGAGAGAAACTCTCAAAAGTAATCACATCAATGAGGAAACAAGCAAAAATCGTAAAAATCATGACATAAAAATAGCAAAACAGAAGAATCCACCACAGTGTTGACAAGTAATCTGATCTTTGGTCTAACAGACAAGTGATTTACAGAAAAACTCTCAATAGTGACCATGCCAATATACAAAAACAAAACATAACAAAACAAAATGTAATATGTGACAAGAAAATGGCAAAACAGAGAAAATCTCATGGAAATGACAATGCAAGCTGAATTTTGTATCAAATGGAAAAATCAATTTACAGACAAACTCTCAAAAGAAACCATACCAATATACAAACAAAAAATATTGTAAAACACAAGAAAATGGCAAAAAGGGGGAAAGCACCACAACACCAATTATACAATCAGAAC
>NW_007142386.1:5936-7966 GCF_000164805.1 Carlito syrichta | reverse complement strand
TTTTCTGCATCTATTGAAATACCATGAGGTTCTTGTTTTTACACTTGTTTGTGTGGTGGATTAAATGTATTGATTTGCATATGTCAAACCAGTCAACCTGGTCATAATGAATAATATGTGTAATGAGTTGTTGGATTCAAATTACTAGAATTTTGTTAAGAATTTTTGCATCTCATCAGGGAAGTTGTCCCGTGGTTTCCACTTCTTGTTGAATCTTTTCCATTTGAGAGATACAAAAATGATATTGGCTTCAGAAGATGTGCTAGGGAGAATTCTCAATTGCTTAATATACTTTCAATAATATTGACATACACGCTTCCATGTATATCTTGTAGAACTCAGGTGAGAAAACATCTGGCCCTTAGCTTTTTTTGGGGGGGAGGGGATACTTTTTCTGAGTCAGTTTCTTGAATTGCAATGTTTGTATAATGTTTCATTTTCTTCCCATTTCAATCTTGAGAGATTATGTGTTGCCAGGGATTTGTCTAGATTTTCTAGTTTATTCACATACAGACGTCCATGGTTTTCACTGCTAATCTTTTATATTACTTCAGGATCTGTTGTAACATTGCTTTTTTTGTTTCTGATTGCATTCTCTCTCTCTCTCTCTGTCTACCCCATCTCTTTCCAGGGGTCTGTTAATCTTATTAATCTTTTCAAAGAAAGCTTATAATTTTGTTCAGTCTTTCTATGATTTTGTATTTCATTTAACTATGCATTTATTTTGATGACTTTCATTGTTCTGCTGATTTGGGGATTGGATACTCTTGTCTTTCTGACTTTTTGAGGTGTTATGTTTGACTGTTTACTTGACACCTCTGTATCTTCTTGATATGTGCATGCAATGCTATAAACTTCCCTCTCAGCATGAATTTTAGCGTATCCCAAAGGTTTTGGAATATTATGTCTTTGCTTTATTTTGTTTCTGGAGTTCTTTTTATTTCTGGATTGATTTCTTTGTTATCACAAAAGTCATTTAGAAATATGTTGTTTAGTTTCCTTGATTTGTGTGTTTTGGGTGCTTCCTGATGGTGATGATGTTTATTTCTGTTTTGCTGTGGTCTAAGAAGATGCTTGCTATGATTTTGAACTTCTGAAATTTGTTCACATTTGATTTATGTCTAATAATATTAATAATCTTGAAGCATGTTCCATGTGCTGATGGAAATAATGTATGTGATGTGGTAGTGAATGAAGTGTTCTGTAGATATCTTTTACAACTAATTGGTTGAGTGTTGCATTAAGTTTCTGGATTTCTTCGTTAGTATTTTGCCTAGATGATCTGTTTAGGGCTGTTCCCAAGGAATTAAAATCTCTATAATTGCATACCTGTCTATGTCCTCTCCTAGATAAGTTAGCAATTATTTGATAAATGTGAGTGTTCCTTTGCTGGGTGCGTTACGTTCAAGATGGTTATTATTGCTGGTAGATTGTTCTATTTATCATTGGAGAGATGTTCACTGTTCTTTTATTGCTTTAATGATAGCTTCATCTAATACAAGAATAGCTACTCTTGTCTTCTCCTCCCCCCCCCAAAGATTTTATTCCAGCTCTTTGCCTGGAGCCTTCAGATGTCATTTGTTGAGATTAATTTCCTGTAGTCAGAAGAATGACCATACTTTTATATCCAATTTTCTAGTCTGTGTCTCTTTCAGTACACATTTAGTTCATTCAAGTTTAAGTTAATTATTGACATGTCAAGGTTTGTTTCTGAGATATCTCTATTAAGAGGTTGATTTGTGTTCTAGGCGTTGTGATTGATTTATGTGGTTGGTAAACTGTGTCTATCTATGCTTAATATATTGAATATTTCACACTTGTGTGATTCGATTCAATGTGAGTTAATTTCTCTGTTTGGTGATAGGTAGGAGTCCCATTTTATTGTTCTACATGTGATTATTCAGTTTTTCCAGCACCATTCACAATATGTGATTTTCTTTCCCCAGTGTGTGTTTTTGTTCACTTTGTCAAACACAAGTTGGTTTAGTGTCTATGGTTTCACTACCAACTTCTCTGTTACATTCTATTGG
>NW_007142386.1:3587-4860 GCF_000164805.1 Carlito syrichta | reverse complement strand
TGTTAAACCAGCCAACCTCGTCATAATGATGATCCCTGTAAAGTATTTTTAGATGCAATTTGCTAGAATTTTACTGAGAATATTTTGCATCCATGTCCTTCAAGGAAATTGTTCTGTAGTTTTATTTCCTTGTTGGATCTTTGACATTAGCTTCAGATAATGAGCTAGGGATAATTTTTTAAATTCTCAATTACTTGAAATATTTTCAATAGTATTGACTCCACTCTTTCTTGTATGTCTTGTAGAATTCAACTGAAAAATGATCTAGCTCTGGGATTTTTTTAAGGTTTCTTTTCTTTTTTTTTTTTGAGTTGGAGTCTCACTCTGTCACCCAGACTGGAGTGTAGTGGCCGCTCCCGGCCACCGCAGCCTTGACCTGCTGGACTCCGGTGATCCTTCCACCTCAGCCTTCCAAGTACCTGGAATTACAGACATGCGCTACCACACCCAGCTGATTTTTTGATTTATTGTAGAGATGAGGTCTCATGTACAGAACACATATATTGTGTGCATCATTGGAATCATGTGCCCCCATACAACATTTATGGCTGGTATAAGTTTTGTACTTGGGAATTGTCTCTAATGCGTGGGCTCAGGCAATCCACTCACCTCAGCCTCCCAAAGGGGTGGGATTACAGGCTGAGCCACCGAGTCCGGCTAAGGTTTCTTTTTACTAAGTCTATTTCTTGGATTGTTGTTTGTTTAAGGTTTAGTTTTCTTCCTGTTTCAATCTTGAAAGATTATGTGTTGCCAGGTATTTCTCTATCTCCTCTAGATTTTCTATTCTATTCACATACAGATGTTATTAACAATCTCTGGTAATTTTTTGTTTTACTTCAGGGTCTGTCATAACATTGACTTTTTGTTTCTAATTGTGTTTAATCTCTTTCTCTCATCTATCTTCCCAGAGGTCTGTTAATATTATTAATTTCTTCAAAGAAGTGTTTTATTTTGTTGATCCTTAATAAGGTTTTGTCTCTATTTCATGTAGCTGTGCATTTATTTTGATGACTTTCCTTGTTCTGCTGATTTGGGGACTGGATGAGTATGTCTTTCTGGTTTCTTGTGGAACAATGTTAGACTGCTAACTTGATATCTATTTGCTTGATATGTATGTGCAATGGTATAAACTTTCCTCTCAGCACAAATTTCATGGTATCCCAAATGTTTTGGAATATTTTGTCTTTGCTTTATTTGTTTCTAGGAATCTTTTCATTTCTGTCTTGATTTCTTTGCCAACCCAAAAGTAATTCAGAAATATGTTGCTTAGTTT
>NW_007142386.1:0-1320 GCF_000164805.1 Carlito syrichta | reverse complement strand
CCAAACTTAAAAGTTTTCTATGAATGCTTATTACTGTTTAAATCTTTTCTGATGGAAATTGTATCATCTTAAATGTATGTTTCATCCAAACAAGTCTGTTCTAAAAATCAAATAGTAGCTGTCACACTCTTGGATAATGGACTTCACGGTTACCATGACAATGGCCACGGGCTGAAGCAAACAGAGTTTTGGCATGTAACGAAACTAGAAAAAAGTTCTACCTAGCTAGAGGCAGGGCAATAAAACTATTATGGTAATTTAGTTTCTAATCTTAACCCTAGGAGAAACTGCCTACAGGAGCAAGAGCTGACTAACCAGTCTACCAGGAAATAGAAGTTAAAAAATATCTAGAAAGAAGTACAACTTAGAAGGGACAAGGTCATATAAAATAATTCTGCGTGCAACTTTCCATCAGGTGTATAGAGATTTACTTATAAGTTTTACTGCCATGTATGCACACTGGTCACTAATCACACGCCAATATTATAGGCATAACTGATATCCTATGTCAGAGGCGATCTTCCAGATGGGCCTTTACAGGTCTCAGCCATGTAGCTATAGATGTTGGCTCCCAACACTGGAGGTCTTGAAAAATGGTATAAATTCTGGTGTAGAACTGAGAATAAATGGACTCAGTCCTGATCAGACTGATCCCAGAAGAACTGCCTCCGGGTTGTTTCTTCTCACTGTGTCCTGATTCCCTGGAGCAGGTCCAACTCCCCTCAGGTCAGGCTGGTCCCCGACAGGTGATGATAATTATTTTTATTTTGCTGTGGTCTGAGAAGATGCCTGGTATGATTTTGAACTTTTGAAATTTGTTCACACTTGTTTTATATCTGATTATGTGAATAATCTTAAAGTGTACTCCATGAGCTGATGGAAAAAAAGTGTGTTCTGTGGTTGTTGAATAAAGTGTTCTGTAGATGTCTAATAAGTCTGATTGGTTGGATATTGAGTTAATTTTTTAGTATTTTGTCTAGTTAGCCTATCTCAGGCTGTTATCAGTTTATTAAAATCTCTGACTATAAGTGTACACTTGTCAAGGTCCTCTCCTAGTTTAATTGACAATTATTTTATATATCTGGGTGTTCTTATATTAGGTGTATATACATTCAAAATTGATAATTCTTGCTGGTAGACTGTTCTATTTATTATTTTGTAGTGACTTCACTGTTATTTTTAACTTTTATTGGTTTTAAATTCGTTTCACATTATATAATAATAGCTATTCCAGCTTTTTTGCTTTTTATTTTCCTGTAGGATTTTGTTCCAGCCCTTTGCCTGGAACTTTTTGGATGTCATTTGCTGTCATATTTATTT
>NW_007142385.1:0-1099 GCF_000164805.1 Carlito syrichta | reverse complement strand
CACCTCCAGTGTTGGGAGCCAACATCTATAGCTACATGGCTGAGACCTGTAAAGGCCCATCTGGAAGATCGCCTCTGACATAGGATATCAGTTATGCCTATAATATTGGCGTGTGATTAGTGACCAGTGTGCATACATGGCAGTAAAACTTATAAGTAAATCTCTATACACCTGATGGAAAGTTGCACAGCAGAATTATTTTATATGACCTTGTCCCTTCTAAGTTGTACTTCTTTCTAGATATTTTTTAACTTCTATTTCCTGGTAGACTGGTTAGTCAGCTCTTGCTCCTGTAGGCAGTTTCTCCTAGGGTTAAGATTAGAAACTAAATTACCATAATAGTTTTATTGCCCTGCCTCTAGCTAGGCAGAACTTTTTTCTAGTTTCGTTACATGCCAAAACTCTGTTTGCTTCAGCCCGTGGCCATTGTCATGGTAACCGTGAAGTCCATTATCCAAGAGTGTGACAGCTACTATTTGATTTTTAGAACAGACTTGTTTGGATGAAACATACATTTAAGATGATACAATTTCCATCAGAAAAGATTTAAACAGTAATAAGCATTCATAGAAAACTTTTAAGTTTTGTTTAAGCTTTTAAGTTTCCTTTTCTCAGATTATGACTTTAGTTCCTGTTCCTGTAGGCCAATTTTAAGATCCTTTGATTAGTATACCGAAACTTTCCCAACGGTGTTGTTTTTGCTTCTAATATGACAATAGAAAATTTTACACGTAGCCATGTATTAATATACTAGGAAAAAAGATTTAAGTTTTAGGTTAAAGTCATAGTTTTATTAGAATAGAATGAGAATTATAGTGTTATGATTTTAAAATCATACGTCAATGATAATTATAAGATTTAATGATAAGGTATTAGCTTAATAAGATATAGCATAGTATTAAAGTCCAATCACTAGATCATATAAAAATTAAAGTTTAGATTTATGAAACTCATATAAGTCATGGTAAGGAATAAGTTTTGAATTAATTGTTATAGAATTACAGGGCACTATGTTGAATCACAATAGGTTAATGGAATAAATAAAAATTAAGTCATTTAAGTAAACTTATAGATTATAGTATAGTGTTAAGTTGATAAT
>NW_007142384.1:0-3135 GCF_000164805.1 Carlito syrichta | reverse complement strand
CAAGTCACAGGTTCTCTTGATGTGATTTTAGAAATTTATAGATATAGGTTTTAGAATATAGTTTATATAGCTGCCCAGGAAGCCATTCCCATCCCATGTCATAAAGGCAAAACATAACTAGAATAAAAGAAGTGTTAAAAAAAAAGATTATAGAAGAATAAGATCAATGTTAACTTACAGTATATTCTTTAAAACCTAGTTTTTATTTTGAAAACAAATGACATGAAAACTACATTCAACCTCTTCACAAAACAATTAATTTGTGGGATTATTTCTCAAGCTACATTGGAAGTGAATTAATAAATCAATAAAAATACTAGATATCAGATACAAAGTCTATCCATTTTGTCTGTATCTAGGAAACACTAAAATGAACTATTGTTTGTTCACACTCTTTATTGAAAGATCATTAAATGTAAACTAAAGAAAAGAGAGAAGTGAGGAAGTTGAAATATTCAGAGTCTGACTATTAAGGTCAGAGTGCAGAAGGAAATACAACTGATTTGGAATTTTAGAAAACTACTGTAATTTCAAATCCACTATTATGGGATCTTAGTTAAGGATTGTTTTCTTATCTGTAATAGGAGATAATCAGCCTTCAATAAGACACACATTTGCTGTGAAAGTTAAGGGCTGTGATATGCACACATGTGTATTGAAAGCCATTAATCGCAATATAGATATAAGAAATTGTTAGGATTGATCACCCAGCTGTACGGGAAAGGAAGGAGTGTGAAATAAAGGATCCTTTCCTTCTAGTGGAGGATGTAAACATAGAAAAACACATTATATTCATGGCTATAAAGGTTTATTTGTTTAAATCTGAGGTGAAGTCTTATAGGGTAACTGATCTTTGAACTAATCAAAACAAGGGAAAGGACAATGTGGGCTCTCTGTGGGCTCAGGAAAGCTGATGACAGAGGTCCCTGATAGGCCTGAGGATCCCCTTGTGTATTTCGCACACCCCCTAGGAGGCTGTGGAAGAGACTGCAGGTGCCGTTTTGAGATGAACAGAGAAGAACTCCACAGTTGTAAAAATAGATGGATGGAAGTGAGAGTTTCTGTTAGTTTGTATAACCTCCTGGATACTCTTGATGTCTGAGGTCTATAATATAAATAAAGATTTTATAGCTATGAGGTCTAATCATGCAATGACCTTGATCATATATTCATAACTAATTATTATTTTATATTTATTTTATTTTACCAATTCTAAGATATAATTATTTATATGATGCAAAATTAGTCTGTAAAGCACTAAAAAGGAAAAATGTTACCAATGTAACTATGATGTTCTATTTATTGTAAGATGCAAACAAGTGTTAAAGATGTTAAAATGTAAGAAAAAAAATGCCTATTGAATTAAGGGAGATAATATTAGGCCAGATAAAAAGACCTAAATATCTTTATTTGCACATCATGGTGATTGTTCCCTTTCATATACTCAAAAAATGAGAATGAAATGCAGAAGAAATAAAAAACTTACCTCAATGTCAAAATTACCAACATTTTCTAGTATACTAGCAAATGGTAAAAATTATCTTTATAAGTGATGAGAATTAACTGACCACTCAGAGCAAGGATTAACTACCAGGAAGGAACAAGGTCAAGTTTACAAAAACCTAACTACATTTTAGAATGTAGGATACTTGTCACTCTGTTACTCCTTACTGGAGTAAATGACTACAAAACCATTGTATATAGTTCAGGTGTGTGGAAATCCTGGGCTTATTAGCAGACCTTGCTGGGAACAAAAGCTCAAAGAAATACACACTACTGTGATGTGGGGATATTCTGCCATTCATTTGGGAGGCATCTAAAGCTTCTTCCTGTGTACCAAAGATCGCACTATGTTGGGAGCCAACATCTATAGCTACGTGGCTGAGGCCTGTAAAGGCCCATCTGGAAGATCGCCTCTGACATAGGATATCAGTTATACCTATGATATTGGCGTGTGATTAGTGACCAGTGTACATACATGGCAGTAAAACTTATAAGTAAATCTCTATACACCTGATGGAAAGTTGCACAGCAGAATTTTTTATATGACCTTGTCCCTTCTAAGTTGTACTTCCTTCTAGATATTTTTAAACTTTTATTTCCTGGTAGACTGGTTAGTCAGCTCTTGTTCCCAAAGGCAGTTTCT
The DNA here is from genome assembly GCF_000164805.1 of Carlito syrichta. Lineage (NCBI taxonomy): Eukaryota > Metazoa > Chordata > Mammalia > Primates > Tarsiidae > Carlito > Carlito syrichta. The sequence continues at coordinate 989 of NW_007142384.1, read as the reverse complement.
CCTAGGATTAAGATTAGAAACTAAATTACCATAATAGTTTTATTGCCCTGCCTCTAGCCAAGCAGGACATTTTTCTAGTTTCGTTACATGCCGAAACTCTGTTTGCTTCAGCCCGTGGCCATTGTCATGGTAACCGTGAAGTCCATTATCCAAGAGTGTGACAGCTACTATTTGATTTTTAGAACAGACTTGTTTGGATGAAACATACATTTAAGATGATACAATTTCCATCAGAAAAGATTTAAACAGTAATAAGCATTCATAGAAAACTTTTAAGTTTTGTTTAAGCTTTTAAGTTTCCTTTTCTCAGATTATGACTTTAGTTCCTGTTCCTGTAGGCCAATTTTAAGATCCTTTGATTAGTATACCGAAACTTTCCCAACGGTGTTGTTTTTGCTTCTAATATGACAACAGAAAATTTTACACGTAGCCATGTATTAATATACTAGGAAAAAAGATTTAAGTTTTGGGTTAAAGTCATAGTTTTATTAGAATAGAATGAGAATTATAGTGTTATCATTTTAAAATCATACGTCAATGATAATTATAAGATTTAATGATAAGGTATTAGCTTAATAAGATATAGCATAGTATTAAAGTCCAATCACTAGATCATATAAAAATTAAAGTTTAGATTTATGAAACTCATATAAGTCATGGTAAGGAATAAGTTTTGAATTAATTGTTATAGAATTACAGGGCACTATGTTGAATCACAATAGGTTAATGGAATAAATAAAAATTAAGTCATTTAAGTAAACTTATAGATTATAGTATAGTGTTAAGTTGATAATATTAATCGTTAAAAAATATTAGGAGTCAGTGAACTTGGATTGAACCTAGAGTTAACTTAGAAAGTTTTTGTATTAATCAGGGTTTAGAACAAAGAGTATAATATGAATGATTTATTGAACATTATGGAAGCACTTTGAATGAACTGTATTGAATTGTGCACCTGTGACCTTGATGTGAGTTTTGTGAATCACGTC
>NW_007142383.1:0-972 GCF_000164805.1 Carlito syrichta | reverse complement strand
ACCCCAGAACTGTCCTGGAGCCCCAGGAACAGGGCCTCAGCCTTCCCACCCTGGCGCTCTCCTGAAGCCATAGACCCAAAGACCCAGCCATCTGACCCCGGAGCCCTCCTGGAACCCCAGACCCAGGGCCCCAGTGACCTCACCCCAGAGCCCTTCTGGAGCCCTGGGCCCAGAACCCAGGCCCTTTCACCACAGGGTTCTCCTGGAGCCCTGGTACCAGAGCCCCAGCCCTCTCACCCCAGGTCCCTCTAGAGCCCCGGGACTAGAAGGGCCCTGGCCCTCCCACACCCTGGACCTACTGGAACCCCGGGTCCAGAGCCACGGCCCTCTCACCCCTGGGTCCTCTTGGACCCTCCTGGTCTCTGGGGCTTCAGGAGGGCCCCGGGGTGAGAGGGCCAGAGCTCTGTGCCCAAAGCTCCAAGAGGGTCCTGTGGTGAGAGTGCTGGGGCTCTCTGCCTGGGGCTACTGGAGGGGCCTGAGGTGAGAGGGCCGGGGCCCTTCTGGGCTCAGGGCTCCAGGAGGGCCTGGGGGTGTGAGGAACGTGGCCCTTCTTGGCCCTGGACTCCAAGAGGGCTCTGGGTTGAGAGGGACAGTTCTCTGGGCCCTGTGCTCTAGGAGGACCCCAGGGTGAGAGGGCTGGGCCTCTTGACCCGGGTCTTCAGGAGGTTCTCGGGGTGAGAGGGCCGGGGCTCTGGTCCCAGGGGTCCTGGAGGGGCTCGGGATGAGTGAACCAGGGCCCTTTTAATCCTGGGGCTCCAGAAGGGCCTCAGGGTGAAAGGGCTGGGGCCCGTTTGGGCCCAGGGTTGCACAAGGGCCCAGGGGTGACAGGACCTGGGCTCTGGGCCCGGGGTTCCAATAGGGCCATGGGGTGAGTGGGCTGGGGTCCTTCTGGTCCCAGAGCTCCAGGAGGGACCCAGGGTGAGAGGGCCAGAGCCCTTCTGGGCCTGGGGCTCCAAGAAGTCCCTGTGGTGA
>NW_007142382.1:0-4409 GCF_000164805.1 Carlito syrichta | reverse complement strand
TGTTTTGATTTTTTTCTTTATTTTTTGACATTCCAACAAAGTAAACAAACAAAACATTACCCAGTGTATAATAAATGCTCTATAAAATGCAATAAATGTTCCTTTTAGAGTGAGTTTGTATGTAAGAGACAGACATTTTCAGAATAAAGAAACTGCATGTGGATTCCCCGTAAACAGTCCATTAACATATTTTGTATGATATGTGTATTACATAGTGTATTCTTACAATAATGTAAGCAAATTAATCCAAAAAGAGAGAATGGGAATATTGCATGTTCTCACATATAAGTGAGAGCTAAACACTCAGTACACACAGACATAACGATGAGAGTGGTAGACACTAGAAAGTGGGGGGGGAAGGGCTGAAAAACTGCATATTGGGCCCTGTTTTCAGTGTTTTGGTGATAGTTTCAACAGAGGCTTAAACTTCGTCATCACACAGCATCCCCATGTAATAAACCTGCACACGTATCCACTGAATTACAAAGAAAGAAATAAACAAAATTATCTTTACTATTCATTAAGTGAACGCAAGTTATAATGTTCTTCATTCTGGCAGTCTTCACCATAAGAATTTGAAGATGAGGTGGAAGAAGAGTGTCTGGTCTCGCTGTCTTAGGTGGCAAAGGTGGAAGAGGTAGATGAGGTGGAGAAAAGACTGGAGAGTTTTTTTGGTTTTCTTAAGATTGGAGTTTGACTGTGTTGCCCAGCTGGAATACAGAGGCATTCTCATGGCCACTGCAACCTTGATGTGATGGGATCAGGTCATTTTTTCCCCTTTAGGCTTTTGGAGTCACTAGCATGTGCCACCATGCCCAGCCAATTATTAGATTTATTGTAGAGACAGTCTCACCAAGTTGCCCGGGCTGGCCTCTCTGCTCTGCTTCCAAAAGTGCTGGAATTACAGGCTAATATTTCCCATCATGCCCAGTCCCTTCTGTTAACTGTCCAGTCACCTGGCTCTGAGTTGGAAGCACTTGTCCCATCAAGTCATCTGCTGCGAATTCCTCCGGTGTGACCTATGCACTCTGGAATGTCTTCAAGATTTGTGTCTTGATTCCCTTCCCTTTCCAATGTTTTTCCATACACACAATCATTCTTTATAACTTCCTGGATTGACTCTGGAGAGACCAAGTGCTTGCGTGAAAACAGTATCACGTGGTGTGTGGAACATAATCTCACAACACTTGAGCATTCATCAAGTAGCAATGAGAGTTTGCTACAAAATTATTGATTGATACACTATTGATTAGTGTCATAGTTAATTTCATGCAGTTATGAGTTAACACTACATCTTTACATTTATTTATATATTTCCAAACTGTTAATGGTACCTTGTGTAACCTGTAAGTGCATAAGTTTTACATTTACTTTTGAATGATATATATGAGGTGAGAGGATTGCCTGAGTTCATGGGTTCGAGACCAGCCTGGGCAAAGTGGCGAGACGTCATCTGTACAATAAATCAAAAAATTAGCTAGGCATGGTGGAGCATGCATGTAGTTCCAGTTACTTGGGAGCCTGAGGCAGAAGGAGCACCTGAACTCAGCAGATCAAGGCTGTGATGGCTGGAGCGTGCCATTGTTCTCCAACCTGGGTGACAGTGAGACTCTGACTCAAAATAAAAGTAAATAAAAAATACAAATTGAAGGTACAAACCAAAACAACAAAAACCACTTACAGATATTTCCAAAATTAGTTTCTCCAGAAAACAAAAATGAATATTAATGCTGATATAAAACAGTAAAACTAGAATTGGATATCTTTAAACAATAGGAAAAAAGTGAAATGTTTTCCAGACAAAGATACCTGAGAGATTTGGTTGCTAGTAGCAACTTGTAACAAGCATACCTTGGGCAAGACGCAGTGGCTCACTCCTGTATTCCCAGCACTTTGGGAGGCCAAGATGAGAGGATTACCCTAACCAACAGGTTCCAGACCAGCGTGCGCCACTTTTTGAGACCTTATCTCTACAATAAATCAATATATTAGGTTGGAATCATGATGCATGCCTGTAGTTCCAGCTGCTTGAAAGGCTAAGGTGCAAGGATTGCCTAAACCCAGCAGGTTGAGGCTGCGGTGACTGTGTGTGTACCACTGCCATCCAGCCTGGGTGGCAGAGTGAGACTCCAACTCAAAAATCAAAATAAAGAAGCATATTTTAAGAAGAAAAAGACTTTCTTTCATATGAAGATATAGTGTTAGTGAAAGAGGAAGAGACATGGTAAGGGTGTATCAAATTATGGTGGACACTGAACTACAGAAACCATGTTGATGACAATATGAAATTTAAAAATATTTAGGTATAATAAAAGTGTAGTTTCACCCATTTTATTTAAATATAACAATTCTGTGCTTCCTAAATGACTCATGGCAGAATCTTCTCATTTTTAGGATATTATCCATCACTGACTGGATAATATGGTGGGCCTTCCATTGCATGTAATGTTGGTCACTCTTTTTTCATAACTGATTTGTGGTAATGGACTCACAGTGCATAGACGTTGACCCCAAGACTCAACACTTAGATGGGCTCATTCATCTCTCCCTGTCGTGGGTGAGAAGAAAGACCTGCAGGAAGCAAACTCACTGGAAGACACAGTCTCTGCATATAGGTGAGTTTCAGTTTCCAGTGAGACACAGCATGGTCACAGCTTCTTTTTCACCACTGTGGCTTTAATTGTATACTGCATCTCTATATATGTCTCATTCTACTCTTAAACTCTGTTTTCCCTTGGTTTCCTAGTCTGGTTGTTGTTTTGTTTTGTTTTTTAAGTTGGAGGCTCACTCTGTCACCCAGGTGACCCTTCCTCCTAAGCATTCCAAATAGCTGAAACTACAGGCACAAGCTATCACACCTTGCTTATTTTTTTTTTTTTAAGGTGGAGATGAAGTCTCCCAAAGTTCCCAGGCTGGTCTCAAACAACTGAGCTCAGTCTCCCAAAGTATTGGGATTATATACTTCAGCCAACACATTCGGCAATTCAAACATTTTTGTTGACAAAGGATTTTTTCTCCTCAGAACACAAACAGCTGGTATCTATCTATATCAGTGTTAATCTCAATTGGAAAATTGATTAGAGGATTATCAACTTACTGATATCATTTAATCTTCTCAAAAGTGTTTTTTCATTATTTTTTATTTCTATTGCTTTTCATGTGTTTCAAAATATTTTACACTACTTCCTGATAATTTGATTTTTAAATGTATGATTTTCTGTGAAATGTCATCATATCCTTCTACTCTATCATATGACTTTCTAATTGATTCTGTTAATATGACTAATTGTATTGGTGGATTCCCAAATGCTGAATCTCCTGTTCATTTCTGACATAAAGGGAGCTTGATCATGATGCAGTGCTGCAACGTGCAGAAACAATGTTTGTAATATTCAAATGTGATTTTCCTACAAAGAAAAGCACGAAATCCTTAGGCTGGAATAGAAATCGTGTGTTGACACTGACTTCATGCAGCAAAACCCAGTTTCTGTAATTTTCTTGTTTTTGAAAATTATTTTCATTTTAAAGATATGGGGTACATTTCAGGGTTAGGTCATAAGTGGTTATCATACATGTAGAATTTGGGTACCGTTATTGTTGTTATATGCCCCCCCCCACCTATAGCAGTGTCCCACTACTGCCAGTCACTTTCTTATAATATTCTGATAAGTGTTGTGTTTCACTTTATGAGTGAGTACATGTAGTTAGTACTCAGATCATTGTTTATGTGATAAATCACTAAGTTTATTTATTTATTTATTTTTGAGTGGAGTCTTACTCTGTTACCCATACTGGAGTTTAATGGCACTTTCATGGCCACTGCAGCCTCGACTTGCTGGGCTCAGGCTCTCTTTCTACCTTAACCTTCAAGTAGCTAGAATAAAAGCACACAACACCATGACTGGTTAATTTCTTTTTCTTTGATTTATTTGTAGAGACAATGTCTTTCCAAGTTGCCCAGTCTGGTCTCGAACCCATGATCTCAGACAATCCTCTCACTTCCGCCTCCCAAAGTGCTGGAATTACACACGTCAGTCACTGCCTCTGGATCAGTCACTGAGTATTGTAGACTCTAAATTCATCCATGTTGTTGCAGAGTCCATAATTTTGTTTTTCTTTATGGTTACATAATAGTTCTTTGTGTATATATAACACATTTTTTTTATCCAGTATACTTCTGATGGGCAGCATGGTTTGTTCCATATTTTTGGTATTGTGAATAGCACTGTAATAAACATATGTGTGCAGTTGTCTGTTTTATAGAGTGAGTTGATTTCCTCTGGGTATATTCCCAGAAAGGGAATTGCTGGTTCATATAGAAGGGCAATGTTTAGGTCTTTTGGAAATCACCACACTTGTTTTCCACAGAGGTTATACTAGTTAATGCTCCCACCAACAGTGTAGAAGGA
>NW_007142381.1:0-605 GCF_000164805.1 Carlito syrichta | reverse complement strand
CCTGGCTGCTGAGGTCAGAAATGTGAGCTTTTTGGAGCAGTCAGGAGAGGGCGAGGGAGGCTTGGAGGTTGTGAGGCCCTTGCCTGGTCCAGGTGGGCTTGCCTGGTTGTTGGGAGACTTTGCATTTTTGGTTACCTAAGTACACACCCCAAACCTGACTTCCATCCATGACCATTGACCCAAATTCAGCACCCGTGCAGCAAGGCCAAATAAGGGTTGAGGCCCATGCACCTTGAGGCTATTGAAGGTTGGAAACATTTATTACTAGGGTTTCATTGGGATGCTCCATCAGCTCCAGGTAGAGCACAGTTAATAAATTGCACGTTTAAACAGGATACCAGTTACTACCTCGAATAACTCAGGAAGGTCTGAATAAAGAAAAACTAGAAGAGACTTGCTCTGTAGGATGCTAAAAAGACAATGTAAATACACTCATAGAGATTACAGATCATCCGAGATACCTGGAGGTGTAATTCTACATAAAAATGGCTATTTTCTTTATTATCAGATTCAGATTATAATGTACTATTTTTAAAGCCAATATATTCATACCATTTTCTTGTTGGGACATCTGTGAGCCTTGGCAACTGATAACAATTTGTCCC
>NW_007142380.1:0-752 GCF_000164805.1 Carlito syrichta | reverse complement strand
ATAAAAAGTTTGGATACTGAGGCATCACTCAGAGTAATAGGGAAGTCATTCAAATAAAATTTTAAAGTAAGAGCCGGGCTCAGTGGCTCAGCCTGTAATCCCACGCCTTGGGAGGCTGAGGTGAGTGGATTGCTGAGCCCGTGGGTTCGAGACCTGCCTGGGCAACTTGGTGAGCCCTCATCTCTACAATAAATCAAAAAATTAGCCGGGTGTGGTAGCACGCGCCTGTAGTTCCAGCTACTTGGAAGGTTGAGGCAGAAGGATCGCCGGAGCCCAGCAGGTGGAGGCTGCGGTAACCGGGAGCGGCCACTGCACTCCAGTCTGGGCGACAGAGTGAGACTCCAACTCAAAAATAAATAAATAAATAAATAAATAAATAAATAAATAAAGTAAGATGGGCTTTTATTGTGTGAGGGATTAGGCTTCTTCTTTTTCCTTTTTAATGGGTATTGCATAAATCTGTCGATTGCCTTGGGTATATCTTAACAATGTTGATTTTTCTAATCTACTAGCATGGAATATTTTACATTTGTTTGTGCACGTCTCTGGTTAGGAAGATGCCAAGGTATTTGATTTTTTTTTTTCAGGTTATTGTGAATGGGATTGTGCTTTTTATTTGGGTTTCTGTGTGTTTGTTGTTGGTATGTAGAAATGTGACTGCCTTTGCACATTGATTTTACACACTGAGACTTTGCCAAAGTCCTTTATCAATGCAAGGAGGTTTATGACAGATTCTCTAGGGTTTTCGAGGG
>NW_007142379.1:0-718 GCF_000164805.1 Carlito syrichta | reverse complement strand
GCATATGTCCCAATATAAAGGAAGAGTATCTTGCACACAGTAGGTCATCAGCGTGGGACAATCTTCCTCCAGAATTTTGCATGTTAGAAGTGTGGACCAATTGCAAGAAGTACATTACATTATGTATTATACTGATAATGTTCTATCTTCCATCCTGTATTCTTTTTAATACTCAGCCCTTAGGAAATTAAAATGAATCATAATTTTCAGAGCTTGATATATGTACTGTGTCACAGTTATAAATTAGGTAGTAACTTCCAAGAGTATATAATATTGATTTAACAATATTTTATTATCATTTATCATCTAATATACATTCATATATAGCATGGCATATACTAATATATATTATACTAGTCATAGCTGGAGTAAATTTATTGACTGCCTAATTCAAAGACAAAACTTGTCAGGTTATATTAGAAGTCAGATAATAAATATTTGTTTTATGAGCCATTAATAAAAAATGAGTATGTTGTGCAGGCACTTAGATAAAGGAGAAAACAAATGTTTACAATTTTATTAATGCATTAAAATATAATGTAAACCAGAGAGAATCTCAACCTTTACAGGAAACATTACTCATTACCACATGTTCACAATTCTGAGTAATAAAAGAAAACCCCAGGTTGAATTCTTGTTTATGTCAGAGGTGTGAACAGAGGTCTCCAAAATTGATAAGGAGAAGGGACTGAGCCTGGTTGGATGGATGCCTGGTGCA
>NW_007142378.1:0-9272 GCF_000164805.1 Carlito syrichta | reverse complement strand
GAAGTCTGCAGTTTACAATTCACTCTTGGTATTGTAAATTTCATGGATTTGGACAAATTTAAAAATTTTATTGACTCTGAAACCTGTTTAACATGAAAAAAGCTATGGGTATGAGATTTTTCAAATTATAGTCTCAATTTTTCCACAGGAAAGTAAGCTATTTATTAAAAGTAAAAAATGCTATTTTCCTTTGTTATCTTGGTATATTTATAAAATTCTCATACCAAAGGCAGGCTCAAGTGCATTTTAAAAGACTTTAGAATCCCCAATTCAGTCACCAGGATCTTCTTGGGATCTACACTTCCAGTTCTTAATTATATAAGGTCGAAAGACAAATTACACTTTTAAATGGTGAAAAAATAATTATTAACCTTTCCAGCAACCTGTGGCTTTATGGAAACCTACTTTTGAGGAAAGAGTCTCCTTTTTAAGAGTGAGAATTAAGTGGGATTACATAAGACACAGGATGCTCAGGGAGGAAACAGAATCATTGTTCACTTTGTGCAGTCAAGGTGTATGCTGAAGAAAGATTAACATGCACAGAGAAAAAGTCTGCCACTTAATCTCACAGTTCAGTGAATAGTTTTATAACTTTTTTTCTATTTTTTTCCAAGAAAAAGGAAAGACAATTCTAGTTTTTGGAAACAAGTTCTGATTAGGCATATCTAGAACAGGATCTGAAGAGTTGAAAGGTCAAACAAAGACACAGCCCTGTTTCTCTCAGTGTTTAGAGATTCTCAGAGGCAGGAGATATTCATATCCATGGAGGCTTCACTCCCCAAACTCTCTGTGTATCTGAGAATGTGTCCATTAGTCTATGCTCCAAAAGATGACAATTTGCATTTAGTGAGATAATGTTACCAGCTTCATTCCCAGGTGCTCGGGAGCCAGGAATCCAGTGCAGCAAACTGCAGCTTCACAGAAGGAAGCGTCCCCTGTGGATGGCTTGTTCTCAACTCTCACCCGGGGACAGTCTCTCACCTTGAATCACACACACAAGTTTTTTTTAAAACTACCCAAGATTGCATAACATCACACACTAATCTTTCAGTTGTACCACAGATTATTTCCCATCACAAGACAGTGACTACTGTGAAAGAATTTTATATAGCAATCATTATTCTGAAGCTGTTCAGTTCAGTATTAAGCACATCAAGAAGAATTGTTGAGTTGGTTGCCTATTAGAATGATCAGCTTGTGGTAGATTGACAACCCTGAGGTGCAATCATCTTTACACAAAAACCCAGAAAAATGTGAGTCATAGTACATGACCTGAGAAATAAAACTGTGGATACAGTTCTTGCTCTTCTTACATAGAGAATGCCTTTTTAAGCTGTGGGTTCATGGCTGCATCTCCCACATACAGAAGGAGAATCGGGTTCCCACTCAGTGTTGAAAATAACCTGGAAGCCCTGACAAAACCGATTCCACTCGATCAGAAAGACTGTGTGGGAAGAGTTTTCCTAAACACCACTCAGAAACCATAACCCAAAGTTATTTCTTGTTCATTCTATATTATTATCCTAGGGAAAACTCTTCCCTTAAGAGATCTCTGTGGTTAATCTGGTATATGTGAGATAATTGTAGTGGAATTTATACTAGAGTCAATAAGTGTTCACCAGGAATTTAAATTTACTGCCTAAGGCATAGCATTCTTTCCCTTTTTCCTCTTTTGTAAGCTGGGCTATTGGTTTTCTATAAGTAAGAGAAACATGCCATTCTCCATGGGAAGCTCTTTGATAGAATGCGCTTATAGAGGTAACTCACCAGATCCCAAGGAAAGGCATCTTCTAACACCTACACCAAACATTCTTGAACAGTTATTCTGATAACAGCCTAGAAACTGGCATCAGATTCTTTTATATTTACAGGCTTTCTGCCCAGCAGTGCTTGAGAGGATAGGGCATTTTCTTTCTTTAGATGGGCTGGGAAGGAGCCAAGCAGGATTGTCCTCACCTCCCAGTGGTTCATCCTACACAAAAATTTCCATATTGTAGCATTACCAAGGTCTTTATGCTTTCTTAGAGTGGCATGTCCTGAACAATGTGTCCTGCCCAAGATCCAAATTTTCACACTCAGATTCTTCTTTCCCATAGTACAGGCAAATTAGACATTTCTGCCCCCTCTAAAGGGTATATTATTTCATTATTTTTTATTTTGATGGATGTACAGGTAGAAGTGAGGTTACATGGAAATAGTGCATAGTGGTGAAGTATGGGTTTTATGGAACCCTCCACACGAATATTGTCATTGTGTCCGCTAGGTAGATCTTCATTTCTTACCACTTTCTCACTCTTTCACACTTTGGAGTCCCCAATGTCTATTTTTTTCACTCTGTATGTCCATATGCACCCATTGTTCAGCTCCCAAGAGAGATTTTTTATCACACTGCTCAGAGGAAAAAGATGCTTCACCTTCCTAACACTGACTTTTCCCCACACCACTGCACCCACCAGGGAATTTGCATAGTGTCTCTAGGGAGGGACCTTCCCTTGTGAGTCTGAGATAAAAACTCAGATCTGACTTTGCTTGACTGATCAGCAATTCTCAATTCAACTCTCAGAATCAGACTTCCTGCTCAGCTTCTGTGGTTGCTGATGCTCTGGGTCCCTGGTAATGAGGGAGGGGAGATGCAGAAGGAGAATCCATGGGAGGGTGACCTCTGGGACCCCACTGACCCCCATGTGCAATCCAATCATCTGTTAGAAGCCTATGGCCTATGCTCCACGTAAGGGAATTTATAATTTGCCCTTGATAGTTCGAAACCCCTAAAAGTAACAATGACCAAGGCTCTGATTAAGATACTGAAGAATATAAAGGTCTTCTGTGCATTATAAATATTTGTTTCATCTGAGAATGTTTATTATTGATGGTATAAATCAAACATTTTAAAAAGATAAACCATGAATCAATATCATAAGGAAAATGAAAGTTGCTCATAATATTTATATATAACTTTGAGTTTCTCTTTCATTATTTTAAGATACAGTGGGGATATCGTGTTGACCCAGACACCACTCTCATTACCTGTCACCCCTGGAGAGGCATCCTCCATTTCCTGCAGGTCTAGTCAGAGTCCTTTATATAGTGGTGGAAATAACCTATTTTTATTTACATCTACAGAAACCAGACCAGTCTCCACAGTTACTGATCTATTTGGTTTCCAAGCGGGCCTCTTAGTCCCAGAGAGCTTCGGTGGCAGTGGGTCAGGCCCTGATTTCACACTGAAAATCAGCAAGGTGAAGGCTGATGAAGTTGGAGTTTATTATTGCATGCAAGCTACGCAAGTTCCTCGCACAGTAATACAGCTCAGAACAGAAACCTCCCTGCTGGGTGACCCAACTGCCCACATGTGCCACATGTTTGGGGAGTAGCCCAACAGGTTCTGAGTCTGCAGAAGAGGAAACTGTTGGAGAACTAGGGGGTGAGGGGGTGGAGGGAGTTTCCTGCTATGGACTCTGTCCCATGAAAACCTCAGCTGTACCTCTGATTTCTCATGTTAAGGCCCCATCAGCCTAGGAGTGGCAGCAACAGCAGGAGAATTCAGATATCCAAGTGCCCTTGAACAACCAAATATGATGAAGAGAGAGTGAATGAATGCTCATCTCCATCCTCCCTGTCTTGCCTACACTTGTCAAGTGAGTATGGTCAGCAGAACATCCAGGCCATGGATGAAGTTTTGTGGTAACGCAGTGGATTTCATGTTGAAAATTACAAATTTGGGGTTATTTTATACAAGATAATTCTTGGTAAAATTGATCAATTGTGATTTTCCCACTTCTCTACTTTCCTTTCTCCTGTACTCCTTACACTAAATTGCCCCTTCCACAGTCATGTTGGAGAAAGCATTCTATAGTCTTCGGGGCAGTATGGTTAAGAATAATTGGTAAAATGTTTGATATTTGACTATTCAAACAGACTTTGCAATCCATGGAAAATATAAGATCCTAAGGCAAAAAGACTTCAATTTGCCTCGATTACCTTTTGCCTAGTAAAAGGAAATTTATTTCAACTCTCATAGAGAGTTTTCCATATTTATGAAAATAAAGAACAGAAACTCAAAGATGTAGAACAAAAAGTTCATTTCATGTACCACAGGAAAAAATGCAGAAATGTTTGACATTCCTTTCATTCTTAAATTTCATGAATTTTAAAATTACTTAATCTAAGTACAATTTTGGAAGTGACATATTTCGTACTATTTTGTCATAAGAAAATGTTTTGAAGGATTAGAAAATGCATTATTTTTACATGATACAGTCTTTACCTGAAAATGAATCTAAATTATGTATTTTAGTTGTGAATGCATTGAAAATTTATGCTTTCAATAGATTCCAATTAAAATAGCACTCAAAGTTGTATCACACCTAATAATGGTTCATGTCACTGTCATGTCATAACACAGTATGACAGGCATAAAAGAATGTTTGAGGTAATAAAACAACAAAATTCTGCTGCAGTCTAATTATGTAAAGTACATATAAGATGACTGTCTATTCCAAGGTAAGAGATTCTGTGGCAAATGCAATTAAAATTTCAAGGTGTCATCTCTGTTAGAATTAACAGCTATGTGACAAAATTAATAATGAAGTCAAGCAGACTGGCAACTTCAAATTAAGAAACATAAGACACTTGACTTGTTATATAAAGTCAATAATACATGGATCATTTAAGTCTGCAGGATGCAGTGAAAGAAAACAAAGTGTAAGTAGCAAGATGAAGAGTTAAGTAATGCCAAGGCCATCTTTAGTCTTCATGCAAATGACACATCTGATGATCTTGAGAGTCGGAGTTGATATGGGACAGGTGATAAGGTCCAAACCCTCACAAGGTGGTTAGATCAATTTTAAGATTTACAGCCAACCTACTTGATTCTGATTTCCCAATGGACTACACTTTTAAAAAGATGGTGGAAAAAATATGTTTTCAAAAACTAAAGGGAATCAGGGGACAATAAAATTGGATGTTCCAAAGAAACTTGAGCATATGTTTGGTTAAATATGACAATATTTTTCTGTATGTGACATAACAGTTCAGAGGCAGGCAAGTGATCGTGGTACTGTGAGTGACTCTGCTCCACTAGGTCACTCAGGTAGGCAGGAAGTATCACCACCCACAAGACCTTCTTCACAATCACTGCTGTCATGCCCATTCCTCAGACATCATGAAGTAGAAAGGAGAGAAGATAATTTTTTTTCTTAAAGTCTGAAGAAAACGCAAACTTTCCATATGTGAGAAATGTTATTTTGTCTCAAGAATAGCTTTGAGAAATTTTCCACTCAGTGATTCTGCTGATAAACCAATATTTTTGTATTTTGTATATTTTAATCTGAAACTATGTTTATATGATTCTTTTTTTGAGCAACGAAAAGATTTATTTAAAAAGAGATTACTTCCCACATGTAGCTGTCTGGGGTGTGATCCAGTGCCACTTGAAAATAATTTTTTGAGTATAAAATTATATTTGTGACAGATTATTTGCAGTTTTCATTTACCATTTAATAATTATTGTTAAAAAGTCATCTAGAAATGTCATGTAACCTTAATTGTCCTTCTTTGAAAGAGATGTGTCTTTTTACATACTCAGTTTCCTTTCAAACTCTTCAGTTGGCCTCAGTGTTTTACAGATTCAGTGTATGAAGCTTAATTTACTATTTATGATAAGTTTACTTATATATTTTTTATTCATTTTCACTATCATGAAATCAAAAATTCTAAAGTTGCTTTGGCAAAGACTTGCCTCTAGGTGGCAAACAAATACCACAATTTAAAAAAAGGGACTAGCATGTCTTAGAAATACTTGGAAAGAGGGATCGTGTCCTGTTATCAGCAGAGACTGCCCTAAGCCTGTGACCTGGATCTCTTGGGAGGAGATTGTGGGGAAACCTTCTCTGTGCTCTGTGTTCTGATACTGGAGCCTGGTCTTATACCTCCTCATCAGGGTAACTGTGCCCAAGAGTTCATCCTGACCATCTCTGAGCAGGTTCATCCTCAGGAGAATCCTCATGAACACAGGGACACAACTTCGCTCCCTCTCCTGCTGTTCTGACTCTCTGGTGATAAAAGAGGACTCAGCTTCATCCTCAATTTGTTTGTATCAGCTAAGAATCTTCCCTTGATGATAAAGTCTTGTTTGCCTGTTTTGTTTCCTGATCAGAATTGTATTAAACTGAATGAGCTGCTTCCTTGGTGTTAGTATTTAAGAATGTTCATGTTTGTTCTCCACTTAGATGCCAGTGGGGACATTGTGTCAACCATGTTTCCAGTCGCCTTCTTTCCAGGATAGTGGGCCACAGCAATGTAGTTCTGGTTTGAATTGCACATCATTTTTCTGGATGAAATTTGCTATCACTGTTGCTACCCTCAGGCTTTCCCCCTCTACTCCACCTCTGCTGACTCTCATAGACCTGGTCTCTCAAGAGTTTTACCCTGACCACAGGCTCTGGGACTTAGTATAGTGTCCTTAGGTGTGTGAGCAGTTTCCTTCCCTGAAGTTTCTGTCAGGCAGCTCCATGGCCAGAACTGCATAGTTGTGATACTAGACCATGGCATGGTGTTTGATATTGTTTCCTTGAAATTCAGGCATCTAGAAAAGCAGCAGGAGTAAGGTACACGGGCTGTATCCCTGTTGTCTGACCACCAAGAGTTGTAATACTTTCTGGAATCCCCAGGCTGTAGTCCATTGATGTTAACGTAGTTGGTTCCAATTCCCCAGCTGCTGAACTAGGCTGGGATGCCCTGGGCCAAGACAAAGATGTGACATATAAAGGTTCAAATCTGTATTCAAGTTTTATCTAAATTCAAGATATCTCCCCCTGCATACAGGCAGAGGCTTGGCAGGAGATGGAGATTCTCTCTCCTGGATTTGAGAAAGGGATGCTGGTATTTGTGTCTAGATGATGTCCCCATTCACTGCTAAAGAGTAAAAGAGGAAAGTGTCATTGAGAGTGTTCGGCAGGAATATGCACCAAACAGCAGCTGCCTTCATTTAGGGGAGAGGGTTCACTGACCTGGCCTTTACCCAAGACTGTCCCCTCATGTGTTCTTCCTAAAGCCAAACTCCAGGAGAGCTACCCCGGAAGCCCAGGAACATGATGGTGGAAATTGCAGCTCAGAGCACTACCCGGGGAATGTGATCTTAGTCTTCCTACTTTGGAGACAATCATTGGATGGAGCCTGTAATGAACTGAGATTTCAAGTCTATCGTAATCCAGGCTTCTATATGAGGAATAAACAGAGATTTTTTTGTGTGAAATAGTCAGATCTAGCATCACTAGTTAGCCCATTCATGGTTGATAAATCATGAGAAATAATGCCCCAGTGACAGAAAATCAGGTAGAAATATGCAGTCCCCAAACTCACAATAATGTGTAGCCCCATTTAGTCCCTAAGTATTGAAGACATACATCTCTATATAATAGTGGATCTATGAGTGACACACAGTAATCCAGTATCATCTTTGTGCATCTGTGGTGAATTTCTTGACCTTATACTTGTAAGAATAATGGGTTAAGGTCAATATAAAATACATTAGAGAGTATCACACATGCTTATAATAAAATCTCTTATTTTATTTGAAAAAACAAAAAACAAATTCACACAGAGAGATGTTGTTAGTAAACACACAGGATTTTTATTCCCAGCAGATCCATCTGAAAATAAATTGAAGACCTTACAGCACAACCTTTTAAGTCTATATTATGCATTCCCTACAAACAGAAATATTTCTCTCCATAATGCAAATGCAACCATAGAAAAAATGTTCCCTCTGGTCTTTAGTTCCAATTTAATTTTTGACACTTGTCTCCCCAAAATATACTGTTACTATATGGCTACCAAGTGAAATTTGTTTTCTGCAGGTGAATCTATACATCTCTGCTCTGATCTTGGACCCTGGGGACACTGCACCTGTACTGAGTTACTAAGAGGAGCCAGCCCTGCAGATGTACCCATCCTGCCCCATCCCCTGCTGCTTTGCATATTCCCAGAGCCCAGATCATGTCCCTGAAAATGTATTAATAGGGTGTCCACTCCCAGTGCAGAAATCAGTCCCAGTCAGGACACAGCATGGAAATGAGGGCCCTTACTCAGTTCCTGGGACTCCTGCTGCTCTGAGTTCCAGGTAGAGAGTTAGAACACTGGTTACAGGACTCAGCTACTGTAGTCAGTACTGCCTGACCATCCAGAGAAATCCTCTTAAAACATTATTAATTGTGTGGATTTGTTTCTTATGTTACTAATCTCAGGTGCCATATATGACATCCAGATGACTCAGTCTCCATTCTCCCTGTCTGCATCTCTAAGAGACAGAGTCACCGTCACTTGCTCGGCGAGTCACGACATTAGCAATTATTTAAACTGGTATCAGCAGAAATCAAGAAAAGCTGCTAATCCCCTGATCTATTAGGTGTCCAATTTGCAATCTGGGGTCCCATCAAGCTTCAGTGTCAGTGGGTCTAGGACAGATTATTCTCTCACCATCAGCAGCCTGCAGCCTGAAGATATTGCAGTGTACTACTATCAACAGAGTAAAGGTTTCCCTCCCACAGTGTTACAAACCATAACACAAACTACACAGGGAAGCAGATGTGAGATGCTGGGCTGCCCCTGGATGCTCCTCCTGGCTGCTCCATCTGCTGAGAGTTTCTCAAATATCAGCCACACTTTGAATGTCACTGGAAGTTATTGGTAGAATGTGCCATTAAAACTTCCCTGCACCTTGTCTTTCATTCTCTTCAATCCCAGCAGCACAGACATGGCAATACCTCTCCTGATTTCATGAAGAACAGAGTTGATATCTCCTCAGGAGTCTGAGTTAGGGCATTGGCTGGAATTTATACAGCAAAAAAGGAGCGACTTGTTATATTCCAAGTAGGATTATTTTTAATATAGGAAATAAGAGTCCATACTACAGACTTTAAAAGGCCTGAGAGTATGATAATCAACTATGCAAATACTGGAAAAGTGGGATTCTCTAGTTCTCTCCCAGAATCCTGAGTTCATGAGTCACAGAATTACAATTGCCTAAGCATATGGTTCCAATACCTGTCTGGGGAGCCCAGGTGTAGGTGTGATAATACTTTCAGTTGCCTGGGGGAACTCATCAGAAGATTCTGCAGCTCTCACCTCTGTCCAGATGTTTTGTGGAGATGTTGATGAATAGTACTGAATCCTCCTCTTCTGGCTTCAAAATCTCATAGAGGGGGTCTCATTGAGCAACCAGACATGAAAAAGTGTTTCTGGCAAATGGGCTTCCAGAATGAAAGTGATAA
>NW_007142377.1:0-9617 GCF_000164805.1 Carlito syrichta | reverse complement strand
TTCAAATTAAGAAACATAAGACACTTGACTTGTTATATAAAGTCAATAATACATGAATCATTTAAGTCTGCAGGATGCAGTGAAAGAAAACAAAGTGTAAGTAGCAAGATGAAGAGTTAAGTAATGCCAAGGCCATCTTTAGTCTTCATGCAAATGACACATCTGATGATCTTGAGTGTCGGAGTTGATATGGGACAGGTGATAAGGCCCAAACCCTCACAAGGTGGTTAGATCAATTTTAAGACTTACAGCCAACCTACTGGATTCTGATTTCCCAATGGACTACACTTTTAAAAAGATGGTGGAAAAAATATGATTTCAAAAACGAAAGGGAATCAGGGGACAATAAAGTTGGATGTTCCAAAGAAACCTGAGCATATGTTTGGTTAAATATGACAATATATTTCTGTATGTGACATAACAGTTCAGAGGCAGGCAAGTGAACGTGGTACTGTGAGTGACTCTGTTCCACTAGGTCACTCAAGTGGGCAGGAAGTATCACCACCCACAAGACTGTTTCTTCACAAGACCTTCTTCACAATCACTGCTGTCATGCCCATTCCTCAGACATCATGAAGTAGAAAGGAGAGAAGATAATTTTTTTTCTTAAAGTCTGAAGAAAACACAAACTTTCCATATGTGAGAAATGTTATTTTGTCTCAAGAATAGCTTTGAGAAATTTTCCACTCAGTGATTCTGCTGATAAACCAATATTTTTGTATTTTGTATATTTTAATCTGAAACTATGTTTATATGATTCTTTTTTTTGAGCAAAGAAAAGATTTATTTAAAAAGAGATTACTTCCCACATGTAGCTGTCTGGGGTGTGATCCAGTGCCACTTGAAAATAATTTTTTGAGTATAAAATTATATTTGTGACAGATTATTTGCAGTTTTCATTTACCATTTAATAATTATTGTTAAAAAGTCATCTAGAAATGTCATGTAACCTTAATTGTCCTTTGAAAGAGATGTGTCTTTTTACATACTCAGTTTCCTTTCAAACTCTTCAGTTGGCCTCAGTGTTTTACAGATTCAGTGTATGAAGCTTAATTTACTATTTATGATAAGTTTACTTATATGTTTTTTATTCATTTTCACTCTCACGAAATCAAAAATCCTAAAGTTGCCTTGGCAAAGACTTGCCTCTAGGTGGCAAACAAATACCACAATTTTAAAAAAAGGAATACCATGTCTTACAAATATTTGGAAAGAGTGATCATGTCCTGTTATCAGCAGAGACTGCCCTAAGCCTGTGACCTGGATCTCTTGGGAGGAGATTGTGGGGAAACCTTCTCTGTGCTCTGCGTTCTGATACTGGAGCCTGGTCTTATACCTCCTCACCAGGGTAGCTGTGCCCAAGAGTTCATCCTGACCGTCTCTGAGCAGGTTCATCCTCAGGAGAATCCTCATGAACACAGGGACACAACTTCACTCCCTCTCCTGCTGTTCTGACTCTCTGGTGATGAAAGAGGACTCAGCTTCATCCTCAATTTGTTTGTATCAGCTAAGAATCTTCCCTTGATGATAAAGTTTTGTTTACCTGTTTTGTTTCCTGATCAGAATTGTATTAAACTGAATGAGCTGCTTCCTTGGTGTTAGTATTTAAGAATGTTCATGTTTGTTCTCCACTTAGATGCCAGTGGGGACATTGTGTCAACCATGTTTCCAGTCGCCTTCTTTCCAGGATAGTGGGCCACAGCAATGTAGTTCTGGTTTGAATTGCACATCATTTTTCTGGATGAAATTTGCTATCACTGTTGCTACCCTCAGGCTTTCCCCCTCTACTCCACCTCTGCTGACTCTCATAGACCTGGTCTCTCAAGAGTTTTACCCTGACCACAGGCTCTGGGACTTAGTATAGTGTCCTTAGGTGTGTGAGCAGTTTCCTTCCCTGAAGTTTCTGTCAGGCAGCTCCATGGCCAGAACTGCATAGTTGTGATACTAGACCATGGCATGGTGTTTGATATTGTTTCCTTGAAATTCAGGCATCTAGAAAAGCAGCAGGAGTAAGGTACATGGGCTGTATCCCTGTTGTCTGACCACCAAGAGTTGTAATACTTTCTGGAATCCCCAGGCTGTAGTCCATTGATGTTAACGTAGTTGGTTCCAATTCCCCAGCTGCTGAACTAGGCTGGGATGCCCTGGGCCAAGACAAAGATGTGACATATAAAGGTTCAAATCTGTATTCAAGTTTTATCTAAATTCAAGATATCTCCCCCTGCATACAGGCAGAGGCTTGGCAGGAGATGGAGATTCTCTCTCCTGGATTTGAGAAAGGGATGCTGGTATTTGTGTCTAGATGATGTCCCCATTCACTGCTAAAGAGTAAAAGAGGAAAGTGTCATTGAGAGTGTTCGGCAGGAATATGCACCAAACAGCAGCTGCCTTCATTTAGGGGAGAGGGTTCACTGACCTGGCCTTTACCCAAGACTGTCCCCTCATGTGTTCTTCCTAAAGCCAAACTCCAGGAGAGCTACCCCGGAAGCCCAGGAACATGATGGTGGAAATTGCAGCTCAGAGCACTACCCGGGGAATGTGATCTTAGTCTTCCTACTTTGGAGACAATCATTGGATGGAGCCTGTAATGAACTGAGATTTCAAGTCTATCGTAATCCAGGCTTCTATATGAGGAATAAACAGAGATTTTTTTGTGTGAAATAGTCAGATCTAGCATCACTAGTTAGCCCTTCATGCTGATAAATCATGAGAAATAATGCCCAGTGACAGAAAATCAGGTAGAATATGCAGTCCCCAAACTCACAATAATGTGTAGCCCATTTAGTCCCTAGGTATTGAAGACCTACATCTCTATATAATAGTGGATCTATGACTGACACACAGTAATCCAGTATCGTCTTTGTGCATCTGTGGTGAATTTCTTGACCTTATACTTGTAAGAATAATGGGTTTAGGTCAATATAAAATACATTAGAGAGTATCACACATGCTTCTAATAAAATCTTTTATTTTATTTGAAAAAACAAAAAACAAAAAAATTCACACAGAGAGATGTTGTTAGTAAACACACAGGATTTTTATGCCCAGCAGATCCATTTGAGAATAAATTGAAGACCTTACAGCACAACCTTTTAAGTCTATATTATGCATTCCCTACAAACAGAAATATTTCTCTCCATAATGCAAATGCAACCATAGAAAAAAATGTTCCCTCTAGTCTTTAGTTCCAATTCAATTTTTGACACTTGTCCCCCAAAATATACTGTTACTATATGGCTACCAAAGTGAAATTTGTTTTCTGCAGGTGAATCTATGCATCTCTGCTCTGATCTTGGACCCTGGGGACACTGCACCTGTACTGAGTTACTAAGAGGAGCCAGCCCTGCAGATGTACCCATCCTGCCCCATCCCCTGCTACTTTGCATATTCCCAGAGCCCAGATCATGTCCCTGAAAATGTATTAATAGGGTGTCCACTCCCAGTGCAGAAATCAGTCCCAGTCAGGACACAGCATGGAAATGAGGGCCCTTACTCAGTTCCTGGGACTCCTGCTGCTCTGAGTTCCAGGTAGAGAGTTAGAACACTGGTTACAGGACTCAGCTACTGTAGTCAGTACTGCCTGACCATCCAGAGAAATCCTCTTAAAACATTATTAATTGTGTGGATTTGTTTCTTATGTTACTAATCTCAGGTGCCATATATGACATCCAGATGACTCAGTCTCCATTCTCCCTGTCTGCATCTCTAAGAGACAGAGTCACCATCACTTGCCCGGCAAGTCACGACATTAGCAATTATTTAAACTGGTATCAGCAGAAATCAAGAAAAGCTGCTAATCCCCTTATCTATTAGTGTCCAATTTGCAATCTGGGGTCCCATCAAGCTTCAGTGTCAGTGGGTCTAGGACAGATTATTCTCTCACCATCAGCAGCCTGCAGCCTGAAGATATTGCAACGTACTACTATCAACAAAGTAAAGGTTTCCCTCCCACAGTGTTATAAGCCATAACACAAATTACACAGGGAAGCAGATATGAGATGCTGGGCTGCCCCTGGATGCTCCTCCTGGCTGCTCCATCTGCTGAGAGTTTCTCAAATATCAGCCACACTTTGAATGTCACTGGAAGTTATTGGTAGAATGTGCCATTAAAACTTCCCTGCACCTTGTCTTTCATTCTCTTCAATCCCAGCAGCACAGACATGGCAGTACCTCTCCTGATTTCATTAAGAACAGAGTTGATATCTCCTCAGGAGTCTGAGTTAGGGCATTGGCTGGAATTTATACAGCAAAAAAGGAGCGACTTGTTATATTCCAAGTAGGATTATTTTTAATATAGGAAATAAGAGTCCATACTACAGACTTTAAAAGGCCTGAGAGTATGATAATCAACTATGCTAATACTGGAAAAGTGGGATTCTCTAGTTCTGTCCCAGAATCCTGAGTTCATGAGTCACAGAATTACAATTGCCTAAGCATATGGTTCCAATACCTGTCTGGGGAGCCCAGGTGTAGGTGTGATAATACTTTCAGTTGCCTGGGGGAACTCATCAGAAGATTCTGCAGCTCTCACCTCTGTCCAGATGTTTTGTGGAGATGTTGATGAATAGTACTGAATCCTCCTCTTCTGGCTTCAAAATCTCATAGAGGGGGTCTCATTGAGCAACCAGACATGAAAAAGTGTTTCTGGCAAATGGGCTTCCAGAATGAAAGTGATAATAGGGATTTGACAGCTGACATCCCAGTGTGGTCACTATATCTGAATTTTCCGAATTTTCCCAGTTAGGTGATGGCCCCAGAAAACATTTAAATGTGCTTCCAAATGTTAGCAGCATGTCTGGTATTATAGCATTAAAATTTTTTTAAGTCATATGATAAATAGAAAAATAGAAACTGCATTAAATATAGATATAATAATTGTTCAACATACAAATTCTAAACCTTTCTTATCCACACTAACACACACACACACACGCTCTCTCTCTCTCTCTCTCTCTCTATCTCTCTCTCTCACATTGATGTAGCATTCTTTTCCTTAATATATTTTTAAAAACCCAAAACTTTGCTACTTGGATTTGTCCAGAAGCCAGCAGCATCACTTAGACCATGTAACAGCTGCAAACAGCAGAACCACCCTTGAGCTACTGATGGGAATCTGCATTTTAAAAAAGATAACAGAGGATCTATAGAATATTTAAGAAGTTTTGTGTTGGGGAATGTTTATCAGCAGTAAGAATTTTTGTCATTCATTTTATTTGATGTGTCCATGTAACAGAATTATTTAAAGTCACATATTGAAAACACACAAATTATTTATTTATTTATTTATTTGTTTATTTATTTACTTATATCAGAGTATCACTCTGTCACCCAGGCTAGGGGCAGTGGCATGCTCCTGGCTACCACAACCTCAATCTTCTGGGTCCAGTTTATCCTCCCACCTCAGCCTTCCAAGTAACTGGCTCATACCACCATGCCAGACTAAATTTTTTAATTTATTGTAGAGAGGAGTTCTTGCCAAATTGCCAGGCTGGTCTAAAATCCATGGGCTCAGGCAATCCTCTCACTTTGGCTTCTCAAAGTGCTGGGATTATAGTCATGAGCCTTTGTGCCTGGCCACAATTTTATTTTTTAGCTCAAACTGATTTAATTTAATTTTTAATTAATGTAAAATTAAACTTGCTTTAAAGGCTAAAAGTAGAAAAATATACTTATTTGCCAATAGCATAATCAAATTCCTTGAAAATTAAATGGATATAAAGTCTTTAGAAACTTGAAAATTACTAAAGCAAAGAAGTAATTAAAATGTTATATAACTGTGTTGGAGATGTGGGGACTTGAATTTATTTATGCAGCTTGTCCTTGAGATGTTGGTAATTTTCCCTAGTAATCATTGGCCTTTCAGTCTTGGATTCAGATCAAAGAAAATCTATAGGCTGGAGACAAGCTCAGAGATCTGCAGCACAGCCACCCAGTTGAGCCCTATCTGGATCAGGTGAATCACTGTTAACATGAACATGTATAACATGAAAATAAATGCTTAGTGCTGTTTATGCTGGCATTGTTAAGTATTTTGTAACAAATCATTACTGTCAAAATGTTGATTAAAAGATGATTGAACATGCATAGACATAACAGAACCTGCATAAATATAAATTAATAAGAAAAAACTCATAAACAGTCAGAAAATATAAAAGAAATAAAATTAAACATTTGAATAAGTAGAATATAATTTAGTTCATTGATGGGAACATCTAACAAGAACAGTTAGTGTTTAGGCTATCCATCTACCCAATACTTACAGTAGTCAGAATGAGAATTTACATATATAACACAGATTTTTTGAAAATTTGAAGTCCAAATTTCATAAATAAAAATATACATTATGCATATGTTTTATATGTGTAGATATGTCTTTTAATATATATGCATATATACTTAGAAATTGCCTGCTATATAAACATATGAGGGAAAGAGAGAGAAAAATCCACACAAATGAAGAAAAACCAAAAGAAGAATATAGGTCACTCCCAGACCCTTGGGAGGGGAGACACTGAGAAAACTGACTTTGGAATGCAAACAATGACTTCCTATTGACCCTCCCTTCCTCCATTATTTTCATCTTTTTTACCCCCTTTTTAATCTACAGACCAAGACTACATATTGCTAAATGGACAGATTGTAAGGCAGAGGGAAATAGGTGTGCTCATACACCTGGTTGTGGATGCTAGAATCAGCATATACATTCGGAACCACAGCTTCCTCCTTAATTAAACCTCAAAACTGAAAAAAATACAGATTGCAGCCTACACTCCAATCTCAAAAGTGAACAAAGCCAGAAGACCCTCATAAGGAAGAACAGGATATTGCAGAAGAGAAATAAGAGCAACCCCACCTTCCCTCAAAAACAGAATTAAAGAAGAGGAGGGAAAGGGAGAGAGAGAAAAAAAATCTACAAAAATGAAGAAAAACTAAAAGAAGAGTATGGGTCTCTCCCAGACCCCTGGGAGGACAGACACTGAGAAAACAGACTTCGGAATGCAAACAATGAAGAGCCCCCAGAATGACTGGTCTCAAACTACAAACCTAGATATCAAGTCATTGATGGAGAGATTTAAAAGAATTGAGGAGTGACAACTCCTAGGAAGGAGTTAATAACTGAGATAACAGGAATAAAGAATACTGTGAGTGAAATAAATAACAAGCTGCTAGGCATGGAAAGCAAAATTAACCGAGCAGAAGAAAGAATTTTAGAGCTTGAGGATCAAAATATGGAACTAATCCAAACTGTCAAAAGCATAGAAAGAAGCTTAAAAAGACAGAACAAAATCTTCAAGAGATGAGTGATTACTTCAGGAGAAAGAACCTAAGAGTAATTGGCCTTCCTGAAACAGAAAGTGAAATGGAGCCCACCTTGGAACAAACATTCCATGAGATTATTGAAGAAAACTTCCCTCATCTCATGGGTGATGTGAAAATTCAAACACAAGAGATTCAGAGAACCCCTGCAAGACAACAAGTGAGAAGAGCAACTACCAGACACATGATAATGCGCATAAACAAAATAGGTATAAAAGAAAAAATCCTAAAGGCAGCAAGAGAAAAAGGCCAGATCATCTACCATGGAAGACCAATTAGAAAAGCAGCAGATTTATCTACAGAAACCCTGCAGGCTAGGAGAGCTTAGAGCCCTATCTTCAAAGTTCTGAAAGATAAACATTTCAACCAAGAATAACCTACCCAGCCAAGCTAAGCTTTATCAGCAAGGGAGAATTAAAATCTTCCCCAGATATCCAATCCCTAAGAACTTACGTTGCCACCAGACCACCTCTACACAAAACACTTAAGAAAGTACTAAACACAGAAGAAAAGGAAAAAAGAACAACAACGTTCTTCACAAGAGTATAGGAAAAAGAGTAAAGCATACACGAACCAAGCCCCAAACCAAAAGAAAGACAACAAACAAAGAGGAACAACAACTCTATGAGAACTCTATGATAGGGACCAACTCTAACATTTCAATAATTAGCCTGAATGTGAACGGACTACTCAAACATTTCAATAATTAGCCTGAATGTGAATGGACTAAATGCACCACTGAAAAGACATAAAATGGCAAAATGGATAAAATATCATCAGGCAACAATATATTGCCTTTAATAGACACATCTCACTAGAAAGGACTTGCACAGACTCAAAGTAAGAGGATGGGAAACAAGTTTTCAGATGAACTGAACACAAAAGAAAGGAGGAGTCAAAATCCTAATTTTAGACAAAATATTATTTAAGCTATCAAAAATTTAAAAAGATACAAAAGGCCACTACATAATGATAAAAGGTTCACTCCATCAACAGGAAGTATCTATCCTAAACATACATGCACCCAACATAGGAACACCAACTTTATAAAGCAGATTCTAAGAAAACTCAAGAAAGATATTGACTCTAATACCATCATAATTGGGGACTTTAATATCCCACTCACAACCCTGGACAGATCACCAGAGCAAAAAATCAACAACGAGATCCGGAACCTCAATGTGACTCTTGACCAAATGGACTTAATTGATATCTGCTGAACACTCCATCCAACAACCACAGAATATACATGTTATTCATCACTGCATGGAACATACTTTAAGATTGACCACATACTTGGCCATAAATCAAGCATAAACAAATTTCAAAAGATCGAAATTTTGTCAGGCACCTTCTCAGACCACAGTGGAATACAAATAAACATCAACAGCAACAAGGTTCCTCCCAAACCCACAAAGACATGAACACTAAGCAGCACGATGCTAAACAACTCCTGGGTCAATGATGAAATCAAAATAGAGATTAAAGTATACCTGGAAACAAGTGAAAATGAAGAGACATCTTACCAAAATCTCTGGGATGCCATGAAAACTGTAGTAAGAGGGAAATTCATATCCCTACAAATGCACATGAAGAAAATGGAAGGATCATAAATTATCAGCCTAACAAGTCACCTTAAGAAGCTGGAAAAGCAAGACCACAAAAACCCTAACATCAGCAGAAAAATCCAGATCACCAAATAAAAGCCCAAATCTAGGACACAGAAGACAAAAAAAATACATAAAAAATCAGTGAAACAAAAAGCTGGTTCTTGGAAAGGATAAACAAATCCGATGGTCCCTTAGCTAGACTGATCAAGAAAAAGAGAGAAAAAGCCCAAATAAACACAATCAGAAGCACAAAAGATGAAGTCACATCTGACCCCGAAGAAATACATAAGGTCTTTAGAGACTACTATGTACACTTCTATGGAAACAAATTGAAAAACCATAAGGAAATGGAAGATTTTCTGATATCACACAACCTGCCTAGGTTGAAACAAGAAGAAATCAATACCCTAAATAGACCAATAATAATCAAGGAAATTAACTATGTAATAAGAAACTATCCACACAAAAAAAGCCCTGAACCAGATGGCTTTTTCGGAGAATTCTATAAGATATTTAAGGAGGAGATGATACCAATCCTACTAAAAGTATTCCAGAGGATTGAGAAAGATGGAAACCTCCCCAAATCATCTTATGAAGCTAACATCACACTGATACCTAAGCCAGGTAAAGCCCCAACAAAGAAAGAGAACTACAGGCCTATATCTTTGATGAACATAGAGCCAAAATTCT
>NW_007142376.1:0-2819 GCF_000164805.1 Carlito syrichta | reverse complement strand
CCCAGGCTCTGGTTTTATGTGATATTGTGAAAATTGTATAGAAGAATTGAAGTTAACCCCTCAGGGAAAGGCAAGAATTTGGCTAAAGGCAGGATTTTCAATACACAGGTGACAGAAGAATTATCACAGGACTCTTGGAATCTGAAATCAGTGTGGCAGATGAGCATCAAAGATAGAGTTGCTTTATACTGCAAACTCCTACCCCCTAATCCAGCTTTTACAATCTCACACGCCCTCCTCTTCTGCGATGGTCCCTGAGCCTTTAGAGAGGTAGGTTGTGGGTGACATGTTTCATTTATTTGTCTTCTACCTTAAAGCAGAGGCTGCAGCAACAATATGAACAGCAGAAGACTTTGTAGCATCATCTTCCATATAGTGTGACTTCAGTTTCTTTGGAAACAGTAAAACAATTGATATACAACATTAGTAACTTGAATAGCAAAAAACAGCACAAAAGGATTAGAATCAAAAGAGAATTTGTATTCCAGAAGAAGAGTAATAATTGGCTTGCTGATATTATTAGCAAGCTAACTAACAGCATTATTTTTATTGTTGTTGTTGTTGTTTTTAGAAACAGTCTTGCTCTGTTGTTCAGGCTGGAGTACAGTGGTGCAATCACCACTCACTGTAACTTCAGACTCCTGGGCTCCAGCAATCCTCCCATCTCAGCCTCCCAAGTAGCTAGTACTAGAGTCACATCTGCCAAGGAGGACTAGACTTTTAAAAGTCTAATCAAGGATTCTCCATCAGACTGTGCTTGTAATACCTGTATGAGTTGGGCGAATTCCCCTCTTCTCAAGGTCTCAAAATAAATTGAGTTTCTTAGGCCTGTCAGAAAGTGACATTCTCTACTTACTGCAGGCCAGAACCCTTTTAAAGGGGATCACATAGACAGGATACCAGCCAGTCTTTCCAAGGGGCTCTTTATCAGATGTATAGAGTCAACCTCAATTCTGCAAAGATGTTGTGTTAGAAAATAGACTACCCCAGGTAAAGCCTTTATAGAATCAGCACTGTCTCCAATATGTCCTGTAACAAAAGAAAATAGATTTTTATTGAACTTATGCAAATAACTATACTGTCATAAAATAAGACTACTCACAAATAGTTTCCAAATTTTGGAGAACTCAAGTAGAGTGAAAGGTAAATTTTACTCATAAAACTATGCCTTGCTCAATTGTTTTAGCTAATCATAGCTCAAAAGAGAAAAGACTTTCTTGTCTCTTCTTCAGTTGGAGCAGGAGCCTTACAAATTGGATTTTGTTCGTTCACCTTGAAATGGCCATTTACAAACCAAGCAGCTCTTTTTGTCAGTCCAGGGAGAGCTGTTTCCTGGGTCACTGCAAAATCCAGCAGCTCCCTGAGATGGAGCAGGGTTCCCTCTTCTCCACCTCTCAGATCATATTACCCTCTCTTGTGAAAGAGGATTTGGGTTCCCAGCAGTGGGCTGAGCCAAGGAACTCAGGCCCTATTGCAAATCTTCATCTTGATGAACCTGCCTCAACACTGCTCCTGGCATTCTTGTCAGTTTTCTAATAGTAAGCTTTGCCATCTGATTTTGAAACATCTCTTCAATCTGGGGTAAACATAGAACACTGATTAGCGGCTCTTTAGGGGAACACGGGGGCTCCTTTTGGTCCACCCAACCTTGAACAGTGTTATTTTAAGACCTTTGTTTTAACCTTACCTATGTCTTTCTCTTTTTCTTTTTAGAGACAGAGTCTCACTCTGTTGCCCAAGCTTGAGTGTAGTGGTGCTATTAGAGCTCACGTAGCCTCAAATTCCTGGGATTAAGTGCTCCTCTTGACTCAGCCTCCTGAGTAGCAAGGACTACAAGCATGAGTCATTGCACCTTGTATTTTGGAGGGTTTTTTTGGTTGGGTATTTTACTGCTGCTGCTCCTGCTGCTGCTGCTGCTGCTGTTGTTGTTATTAGCAGAGACAAAGTCTGGCTCTTTTGCCTAGGCTGGTTTAGAATTCCTGGCCTCAAGTGATCCTCCTGCCTCAGCCTCCCAAACACTGAGACTGCAGATGTGAACTGTCACAACTAGGCAATCCCCTTAACTTCTATTTTATTTGTTCCATTTTTAATGACCATTTAAAGAATTCTACCTTGCTAGGACGAGTCACATGAATCTTTTAAATTTTCTCCTAGTTTTACCCCATTAATGTTTTGTTTATTAGTCTTATTTCTTAATAACCACTAAAAAATTTTACATTTTCTTAGGATGAGTCCTTTTGACTGTCCCTTTTGCCTTTCCTCATTCTCATGTTAGTTAACCTCCTTATGTTGTTATTAACATCTGTAAGACACATGAAGAGATGTCATGACAAGACATTTGATGAGGCTTCCCTATTCTGCAAAAGCAATCTCACTTGGGATGCCCATGTATAAAGGGTTCCCTTAACCATAGCATCTACCATGACTAGAGGAATGGGCATATTTAGCAGAGGAATACCCATGCTGTCATAAACCCAGTCCACATGACTTGCATACAAAGCATATCAGTTGCTTCACCTGGGGTTCTCCACTCCACTCGAGATGGGAAGTCTCCCATTTCAGGGAAACAGGTTGGGATCAAGTGATCCTGGGAAAAGCTACTTCCTGTAGCTTTTACTGAGTCCACTGGACTGTCTCTTCTCTCAGGAATAACCTCTGGGTATCTGGATCATGTATAACCATTTGGGAATGTGTAATAGTGATCTGTGGGTCCCTCATCAACCCAAATATGTTTTTCCACTCTGCAGCATTTAAAAACAAAGACACTGCTCCCAATTCGTATCTCTCATACTCCATTTTAGTAAAAAAAAAAAAAAAAA
>NW_007142375.1:0-582 GCF_000164805.1 Carlito syrichta | reverse complement strand
AGCTAGCCAGGTGACATAAATAGTTAGCTAACTAGCTAGCTAACTAATTAGTCAGCAGACTTAAATAGTTAGCTAACTACCTGGCTAGCTAGCTAACAAGCTGACTTAAGTTGTTAGCTGCCTTGCTAGCTAGCTGTCCTAACCAGCTAGCTAACTAGTTAGCTTAATCATTATCTAATGTGCTAGCTAGGTGACTTACTCATCTGACTTATCTCATTAGCTAATTAGCTGACTAACTGACTCAACCAGCTGACTTAACGCGTTAGCTACCTAGTTATCTAGCTGACCATCCAGCTGACATAACTCATTAGGCATCTAGCTAGTTAGCCTAGGCAAGTAGCTGACTCAACCCATTTGCTAACTAGCTATCTCAACCTGCTGAATTAACCCGTTAGTTAGCTAGCTAACAACATGACTCAACCTGCTGACTGAGTTTAGCTAACTAGCTAGCTAGCTGTCTTAACCAGCTGACTAAATTATAAGCTGACATAACTAGCTGACTAAGCTAACTGACTTAACAACTTAGCATGCTTAATTAACTGGCTGACTTAACTAGTTACCTAGCTGACTTTACCCGAATTA
>NW_007142374.1:0-716 GCF_000164805.1 Carlito syrichta | reverse complement strand
ATTTGGTGACATATTTTCTTTCAAACTTTCTTTCTTTCTTTCTTTCTTTCTTTCTTTCTTTCTTTCTTTCTTTCTTTCTTTCTTTCTTTCCTTCTTTTCTTCTCTCTCTCTCTTTTGTTCCCTCACATGATAGTCCTGGCTTCTCTCAAACCCCCCAGCTGGGGCCTTCCGCTCAGCCTCGACCTCTCAAACTGCTGTGATCTCAGACCTTCCATTTGGTCAATATCTTCCTTGCTGGTCTTGAACTCTGACCCTGAAACGATCCTCCCACCGAGGGCAGCCCTCACCCCAGATTTCTGGGTTTTGTTTGAGGTCAAGGTGGTGGCTTGCTATGGTGTACAGCCTGGTCTCAATCTCCTGGGCTCCAGCTACCTTACTTTCTCAGCCTCACTATATGCTGAGGAGACAGTCAAGAGACGCTTGGCCATCCCCACCCTCCCAAAGAATTGAGTGCCATGCCTTCCCTTTCCTGGAGGCAGCCCCTGGGTGCAGCGTGTGAGTTGACAATGAG
This sequence comes from Carlito syrichta, assembly GCF_000164805.1. NCBI lineage: Eukaryota > Metazoa > Chordata > Mammalia > Primates > Tarsiidae > Carlito > Carlito syrichta. Next base: position 205 of record NW_007142374.1, on the reverse strand, counting down.
GAAAGAGGCAAGCAGAGGGGTGGGCGCCCAGGTGGAGAGACACCCCTGTACCAGGCGCTCCCATGGGTAAGGTTCAGTGGGCAACACTGGCTGCACTCTCCAGAGACCCAGGTCATCAGAAGGGAGCAGGCCTCATGATGGCACCCAAAGAGGTGTGGGGAGGCTGTTCGCATGGGATCACATCTGTCATCCCAGCACTCTGGGA
>NW_007142373.1:0-808 GCF_000164805.1 Carlito syrichta | reverse complement strand
TCCCTCCCTCCCTCCTTTCCTGTCTCCTCATGGAGTCCACAGCCCTTGCTCAGGCCAGAAGACTTCCCCTCCCCCTTATCCAGACCTATTAAGCACACAAGGGACCATTTTCCTTTTTATAAAAGAGTAAGAGGGGCCCTTGCGCCCACATAAATGACACTGGAGGAGAAGAGGAAATGCCAGGGCTAGGTGGCAGGTAGGGCTCAGGTTAGGTGAGGGCAGGTGGAGAGATGTCTGGGGAAGAGCGGCGCCAGGGGCGCCAAGTCCCCACAAGGTCACTCTCAGGTTATCCATGACAGCCCTGACTCTCCTGCTGCAGACCGGCCAATCCCTGGCCCCGAGGCCTCCCCCCCCCCCGTTAGTCCTGCCAGACCACGTGACCCTTCCATGCTCTGGCAGCTGCCGGGATGATGGATGCAGCTGCCCAGCTGTACCTGTTGGGGGACAGGGACCGTGTAGCTCCTAATTACCTCCTTCTCCATGAGGGCTGAGGGCTGGAGACTGGGCGCTGGGCTACATGAGGCCCCCTCTCCTCTGCGGGGCAGAGGCTGACGTCCTGAGCTATGACCAGGCCTGGGGGTGGGCGTGCCCTCAACTGCCCTGGGGTGATGGGGCGTGGGGACACTGGCTTGGGTGTGTGTGTGGGAGGGGGTAGGGGGGTGGAGGGGCGCGCTTCTGGAAGGCTGGTAGAAGGATCGAAAACACATCACAGTGAGCTGGGAAGCTGGGATAGGACATTAAATAAATGACCTTCCTCCAAGTCCTTCCCACAGAGAGTAAGATTCTGGTTAATATCAAGGAGAACTTC
>NW_007142372.1:0-435 GCF_000164805.1 Carlito syrichta | reverse complement strand
CAGGGATGTGAGTGCCAGAGAGGAGACAGCGGGAGGCATGTGGGGTGTCACAGAACAGGGCATATTGCAGTCACTGTGTTCCTGTCCTGGCTCCCCAGGTGCTGGGACCTGGACAACAGCTCCCCCTACTGGTGGATCATCAAAGGGCCCATTGTCCTCTCCGTGGGGGTCAGTCCCTGGGCTTTATTCAGTCAACCTCCTTGAACCCACTGAGGGGCTGAGCATGTCCAGCCTGGGAGCTGGGATACCAGGGTTCCAGCTTTGCTCTGCTGCTGAGTGTCTGTGAGACCCTCTCTGGGCCTCAGTAGCCCATTGGTAACCAGAGGAGTGTTCTCAACAAGCAGGCTGTTGTAGCTCAGAGTTTTGATGATCTGGTGAGCTGGTTGCAGACCTTTTAGCACTGCTGGGAGAGACTGAGGGTGGGGGGAAGTAGGC
>NW_007142371.1:0-340 GCF_000164805.1 Carlito syrichta | reverse complement strand
GGGTGGGGGGAAGTAGGCGGAGCCTACGGCTGAGTGCAACCTTCTCCCCAGCTCCCACACAGAACACAGAGGCAGTGAGGACCACTTCACGTGGCTTGCATCCATGTGCAACCTTTTCTCAGCTTAGCAATTGTGCAAAGTGAGGGGCACCTGCTTTGTGCCAGAGAAGAGCCTGGGAGGCGGCAGGAGGCCCGCGGCAAGACCTGATCCTCCCTGCCTTGATCCCAGTACTGAAGGGGGGTGCTTGAGCCCTCCTCTGCCCTCCATGGCTTGCACGTGGGACCTCCCAGCCTCCAGGCTACAAGTTCTGGGGTGGTCATCTGTGCGTCCATCCACCTGC
>NW_007142370.1:0-699 GCF_000164805.1 Carlito syrichta | reverse complement strand
CCATCATGCCTGCTCATTAAGGATGGATGGTAGAGACGAGGTCACGCCTCAGTGCTAGGGTGGGTCTCTGCCCACGGACTTGGGTCAGCCGCTGCTTCAGCCTCCCCAAGTGCTGGGATGATGAGGTTGAGCCCCCAGCATGGCCTTGATTGTTCATCGAAAATGAACCAGAATGCCTGGCATGAAGGACCACGCCTGTAATCCCAGCACACTGGGAGTCTGTGGCGGGAGGATGTCCGTAGCCCCAGAGCCCAAGCCCTGCCCAGGTCATGCTGGGAGACCCCGTCTCTGCACTCATAGGAACACAGGGTCTGGGATCGAGATGCCCCTCATCAGGTCCACTCTGGAAGCTGAGGCGGGATGATTGCTGGAGCCTGTGATTTCAAAGCTGGCAGTGAAAGATGGTCATGTCTGCAGGCTCCAACCTGGGCCACAGAGCCAGACCTTGTTTCCAAAAATATCAGAATCATACACAGATTCTTAACTGCACATGGTGTGTTCACAGGGCGACTAGCTTAAGAGCCAGGAAAAATGGGATTTAAGGTGAAGAAATGTGAGGGATGTGTCCCTGGGCTTTCCTGGTAGAAGGTCCTTGTTGTTGAGTCATAGGGTCATCCTGCCTGGGGCATATTTCTCACCTTGGAGAGGAGAGTTGGCAGGAACCCAGCCAGGGTACCTCAGGAATTCTTGCACCAAAGC
>NW_007142369.1:0-764 GCF_000164805.1 Carlito syrichta | reverse complement strand
CTCAGTGCTCGGGTGGGTCTCTTCCATGGACTGGGCCAGCCGCTGCTTCAGCCTCCCCAAGTGCTGGGATGATGAGGGTGAGCCCCCAGCATGGCCTTGATTGTTCATCGAAAATGAACCAGAATGCCTGGCATGGAGGACCACGCCTGTAATCCCAGCACACTGGGAGTCTGTGGCGGGAGGATGTCCGTAGCCCCAGAGCCCAAGCCCTGCCCAGGTCATGCTGGGAGACCCCGTCTCTGCACTCATAGGAACACAGGGTCTGGGATCGAGATGCCCCTCATCAGGTCCACTCTGGAAGCTGAGGCGGGATGATTGCTGGAGCCTGTGATTTCATAGCTGGCAGTGAAAGATGGTCATGTCTGCAGGCTCCAACCTGGGCCACAGAGCCAGACCTTGTTTCCAAAAATATCAGAATCGTACACAGATTCTCAACTGCGCATGGTGTGTTCACAGGGCGACTAGCTTAAGAGCCAGGAAAAATGGGATTTAAGGTGAAGAAATGTGAGGGATGTGTCCCTGGGCTTTCCTGGTAGAAGGTCCTTGTTGTTGAGTCATAGGGTCATCCTGCCTGGGGCATATTTCTCACCTTGGGGAGGAGAGTTGGCAGGAACCCAGACAGGGTACCTCGGGAATTCTTGCACCAAAGCAGGGGATGACACTGGGTGGGGTTGGTCTGGAAACTGCCAAGCTTGGGGGAACCTCACATGTGATGGGGTGGGGAGCAAAACTCTGAGGGTAGAAAGTTTAAAGGAAAATGGATT
>NW_007142368.1:0-4287 GCF_000164805.1 Carlito syrichta | reverse complement strand
TCGTACTTTTCATTTGGATTTATCTTTCTTTATTATTGATGTACAGAAATGCGATTGTCTTTTGCACTTTTCTTTTATACCCTGAGACTTTGTTAAAGTCATTTATCAGTGCCAGGAGGGTTTTGACCGATTCTCCTGGGGTTTCAAGGTGTACAATCATGTCTTCTGCAAGAAGAGATGAATTGACTTTTCTTTTCCACTTGGATACACCTGATGGCCTTCTCTTCTCTGATTGCTCTAGCTAGGACTTCCAAAACTATGTTGAACAGGAGGGATGAGAATGGGCATGCTTGTCTTGTTCCAGTTATCATGAGAAATGGTTCCAATTTGTGTTTAGCAGTATGCTGACTGTGGGTTTCTCATAGATGACTCTTACTCTTTTGAGGTATGTTCCATCTATGCCTAGATATTTGAGGATTTTTTTTATCAAGAAGCAGTGCTGGATATTATCAAAAGCATTCTCTGCATCTAAGGATATAATCATGTGGATTTTGTTTTTGCATCTGTTGATGCAATTAAATACATTTATGGTCTTACAAATGTTGAACCAGGCTTACATCCTGGGGATGAAGCCTACTTGGTCAGGGTGGATGATTTTTGATATGCGTTCTTGAATGCAGTTTGCTTGGATTTTGTTGAGAATTTAGCTTTTATGTTCATCAGAGATATTGACCTGCAGTTCTCTTTCTTTGTTGGGTCTTTACTTGGCTTGGGTATCAATGTGATGTTTGTATCAAAAAATGACTTGGGGAGCATTCCAACATTCTCAATTGCTTTAAATACTTTCAATAGGATTGGTATCAGTTCCTTCTTGTATGTTTTGTAGAAATCTGCTTGAAAGTGATCTGGTCCAGGACTTTTTTTTTGTAGGTAGTTTTCTTACAACAGTCAATTTCCTTGATCACTATTGGTTGATTTAAGGTGTCAATTTCTTCTTGTTTCAACCAAGGGAAGTTGTTTGATGTCAGAAAGTCCTCCAATTCCTTTAGGTTTTCAGGTTTGTTTCCATAGAGGTGTACATATTAGTCTCTGATAATCTTTTGTATTCTTCACGGTCAGATGTGACTTCACCCTTTCTGTTTCTAACTGTTTCATTGGGGTTTTTTGCCCTTTTTTGATCAGTCTAGCTGGGGACCATCAATCTTGTTTATCCTTTCAAAGAACTCGGTTTTTGTTTCTTTGATTTTTTGTATTATCATTTTATCTTCTATGTCTTGAATTTGGGCTTTTATTTTGGTGATGTGGATTACTCTTCTGAAGGTAGGGTTATGATGGTCTTGCCTGTCTAGCTTCCTTAGGTTACTTGTTAGACTACTAACTTGTGATTTTTCAATTTTCTTCATGTGCGTCTGTAAAGATATGAATTCCCCACTTACTACTGCTTTTATGGCATCCCAAAAATGTTGGTAAGACGTTTCTTTATTTTCATTTGTTTTCATGCATATTAAAATCTGTCTTGATGTCCATGTTGACCCAGGAATTGCTTATCATCATGCTGTTTAGTGTCTGTCATTGTGGTTTTTGTGGGAATTTTGTTGGTGTTGATATTTATTTTTATTCCACTGTGGTTTGAGAAGGTGCATGGCATAATTTCAATTTTATGAAATTTGTTTATGCTTGATTTATGATCAATGTTGTGGTCTGTCTTAGAGTATGTTCCATATGGTGATGAGTAGAATGTATGTTCTGTGGGTGTTTGGTGGAGTGTCTTGTCGGTATCAATTAAGTCCATTTGGTCAAGAGTCACATTGAAGTTCCAGGTCTCCTTATTGCTTTTTTGTCCTGATGATCTGTCTGTGGTTGTGAGTGGGGTACTAAAATCCCCAGCTATGATAGTGTTAGACTCAATATCTTTTTCAAGTTTTCCTAGAAGCTGCTTTATGAAAGTTGGTTCTCCTATGTTGGGTGCATATATGTTTAGAATGGATATCACTTGTTGATGGAGTGAAAATTTAATCATTATGCAGTGACCTTCTGTATCTTTTTAAGTGTTTGATAGCTTAAAGGGTACTTTAATAATAAGATCATAATTCCAGATTTCTTTTGTGTTCCGTTCACCTGAAAATTTGCTTCCCATCCTCATACTTTGAGTCTGTGAGTGTCCTTTCTGGTGAGATGTGTCTCTTGGAGACAATATATTGTTTTCTCATGATATTTTATCCATTTTGCCATTCTATGTCTCTGTGGCAGTGCATTTAGTCCATTCACACTGAGGCTAATTATTGAAATGTGAGAGTTTAATCCTATCATGAGGTCTTAAAGTGTTTTTGTTGTTCCTGTTTACTGTCTTTCTTTTGATTTTTTGGATTGATTTATGTGTGTTTTCAATCTTTCTCCTGCACTCTTGTGAAGAACGTTGTTTTTTTTCCTTTTCTTCTGTTTAATAGTTTCTTAGGTATTTCTAGTAGAACTGGCATAGAGGTAGTGTAAGATCTTAGGGTAGAATGTTGGGAAAGATGTTACTTCTCCCTCACTGACAAAACTTTGCTTAGCTGGGTAGGTTATTCTTGGTTGAAATTGTGTGTCTTTGGGAACACGAGAAGATTGGGCTTTATGTTCTCCTAGCTGGAAGTGTTTCTTGTAGATACATCTGCTGCTATTTTACTTGGTCTTCCATGGTAGGTAGTCTGACTTTTTTCTCTTGCTGCCTTTAGGATTTTTCCTTTTATACCTACTTTGTTAAGGCAAATTGTTATGTGTCTGTGAGTTGTTTCTCTCATTTTTTTTTATCTTGCAGGGGTTCTCTGTATCTCATGTGTTTGAATTTTCACATCACTGATGATATGAGAGAAGTTTTCATGAATGATTTTATTGATCGTTTGTTCTGTGTAGTCTCTGTCTCTCTCTCTGCCTCAGGAAGTCAAATTAATCTTAGGTTTGCCCTCTTGAAATAATCGCTCATCCTCCTGAAGGTTTTGTTCTGTCTTTTAAAGCTTCTTTTCTATATTTTTGGCAGTTTGGGTTAGTTTTATATTGTGGTCCTCAAGCTCTGCGATTCTTTCTTCTGCTTGGCTAATTCTGCTTTGCATGCTTATACGTTTGTTATTTATTTCAATCACAGTATTCTTTACTGCTGTTATCTCAGTTATCAACTCCTTTCTATTTTCCTCTTGTCTCTCTTCAATTCTTTTTATTCTCTCAATTAACATCTTGATGTCTGGATTTGTTCTATGTGAGCTGCCATTCTGAGGGCTCTTCATTGTTTGCATTCCAAAGTCTGTTTTCTCAATGTCTGACCTCCCAGGGGTCTGTGTGAGACCTACATTCTTCTTTTGGTTTTTCTTCATTTATGTATAATTTCCTCCCCACTTTTTCCCCTCTTCTTTAATTCTTTGTTCAGTGATGACCGGATTACTTTTACTTCTGTTTTCTCAATATCCTATTCTTCCACATGTGAATCCTCTGGCTTTGATTCTGAGGCTGGACTGCGGGTTGGGGTCTATACTTTCTTGCGGTTTTGAAATTTAATTGACGGCAAGCTGTGTTTCAAGATCTATCTGTAGATCCCAGTATCAACTGACAGATGTATGGGTAACCTGGAACATCCTTCCCACTGCCTTGTAAACTCTTCTTGCAGTGGGGATGTTAGTTTGCTGCTTAAAATGTGAGGTAATTAAAAGGAAAAGAATGCAACAGGGAAGGAGGGGAAATGAAGAAGGTGGAGAAGAGTAAAAGGGGTAACTAACAAATGTACAAACTAACAAATGAAAAGAGACACAAAGAGAGAGAGAGAAGAGTTTAAAAGAGCTAAAATATACAGACAATTATACAAACACACACACCAACCAACCTCCCTGTTGATATAAAATTACCCTACACAAACAGGAGTTCGAAAAAAATGGAAGAAATGAGTAAAATAACAGAACAAGACAATTATGAAAACATCAAAAACACAGAGAAGAGATAAAAAGAAAAAAGTAAATAATAAAACAAATAAAAATGAGCAAAACAAAGAATAAAAATAAAAAATTCAAAACAATGAATCAAGCTTGCCCTTAGATTGTTCCTGTGAGCCCAATGTCCTTTCACCTCTGCTCTCTAGCTCTCATCACAGGTTTCGTCGGGTTGCTCACAGCTAGATTCAGATGTCCCAAGTCTGCTGTGGAAGGATTAGGTCTGGACACAGTCAGCATGCAGCCTATCAGGTTTGACACTTAGATCCAACTTGTCTGTGTCTGATCTAGTATGGGGGAGGGGCTTCTGTCTCTCCCCGTTTGAAGCAATTACCTTAGGTCCCAAGTTAGAGACTGGGTAGAACTGTACTGAGCCAGGCAGGGTGATGCAGGT
>NW_007142367.1:0-682 GCF_000164805.1 Carlito syrichta | reverse complement strand
TACCCTACACAAACAGGAGTTCGAAAAAAAATGGAAGAAATTAGTAAAATAACAGAACAAGACAATTATGAAAACATCAAAAACACAGAGAAGAGATAAAAAGAAAAAAGTAAATAATAAAACAAATAAAAATGAGCAAAACAAAGAATAAAAATAAAAAATTCAAAACAATGAATCAAGTTTGCCCTTAGATTGTTCCTGTGAGCCCAATGTCCTTTCACCTCTGCTCTCTAGCTCTCATCACAGGTTTCGTCAGGTTGCTCACAGCTAGATTCAGATGTCCGAAGCCTGCTGTGGAAGGATTAGGTCTGGACACAGTCAGCATGCAGCCTATCAGGTTTGACACTTAGATCCAACTTGTCTGTGTCCGATCTATTATGGGGGAGGGGCTTCTGTCTCTCCCCGTTTGAAGCAATTACCTTAGGTCCCAAGTTAGAGACTGGGTAGAACTGTGCTGAGCCAGGCAGGGTGATGCAGGTTTGTGTTTGGTCCTGGGACAGAGAAAATGGGCACTTCTTTACCGGGCATGGGCCTCCTCCCTGTCCCTCCTTGATCCTAGCTCTCCACTGATAGAAATCTGGGTTCCAGCTGATCTCTGGTTCTGCCACTGCGGGACAACATAGGGTAGGAGAGGGTGCCAGGAATTCCACGAATCCAGGAGTCAAGGGCCACCAAGGTGGCA
>NW_007142366.1:0-387 GCF_000164805.1 Carlito syrichta | reverse complement strand
GGACAACATAGGGTAGGAGAGGGTGCCAGGAATTCCACGAATCCAGGAGTCAAGGGCCACAAAGGTGGCATAGTGGGTGGGATAGGCTGCAACTGCCACCTTTTGTGAGGTGGTTGCAGTGGTGACGGAAGTGCGTTGCATAGGACTAGCTGCAGCATCCACCTTTTGCGGAGGTGGTTGTGCTGTGGAACTGGCTGCAGCAACAAACTTTTGTGAAGACGTTCACTGTCTCCATCTTGTCCCTCTCCTTCTTACATCTCCTTTATCATGAGTCCCACAGTGACTAGACCTCTGTGTTGGGTGCCCAAATGACACCCAATGACAGGCCCTCCTCTTTGAAGGTTGCCTCAGTGACTGGCACTTTTCTGTTACCATATCCAGTGACAG
>NW_007142365.1:0-974 GCF_000164805.1 Carlito syrichta | reverse complement strand
TGCAGTGGTGACGGAAGTGCATTGCATAGGACTAGCTGCAGCATCCACCTTTTGCGGAGGTGGCTGTGGTGTGGAACTGGCTGCAGCAACAAACTTTTGTGGAGACGTTCACTGCCTCCATCTTGTCCCTCTCCTTCTTACATCTCCTTTATCATGAGTCCCACAGTGACTAGACCTCTGTGTTGGGTGCCCAAATGACACCCAATGACAGGCCCTCCTCTTTGAAGGTTGCCTCAGTGACTGGCACTTTTCTGTTACCATATCCAGTGACAGACTCCCCTCTGACATAGATGCTTTAGTGCCTTGTTCTCCTATGTGATGATTGCTCCAGTGACTGACTCTCCACTGAGAATTATGCTGTAGTGACTGGCCCTCTTTTTAATATGTACAACAATACCTGTCCTTCTTCTGTGATGGGTGCCTCAGTGACTGGCTCCCCTCTGTGATAAGTGTCCCAGTGACCATGCCTCCTCTGCGATTGGTGTCTACTGACTGACCTTCATATATAATGGATGAACCCATGACAAGTCCTACTTTGTTATGGGTATCTTAGTGATTGGGTCACCTTCATTTTGGATGCCACAGTGACTGGCTACCTTCTGTGATTATTGCCTCAGCGATTGACTTTCATATATAATGGCTTTCCAGTGACTTGCTCTTCTCTGTGATGAGTTCCCTAGTAACTGAGTCTCCCTCAAAATGGGTGCCCCAGTGACTAGTTCTCCCCTGAGATATTTACCCTAATTTCTGGAACCCCACCATAATGGCCGCCTCAGTGGCTGAACCTCGTCTGTGGAAAATATCTCAGCCTGAACCTCCTCCATAATGAGTTTCTACTTGACTGACCCTCTTCTGTGATGGGTGATGCAGTGTCTGATCTTCTGTAATGGGTGAACCAGAGACAGGTCCGCTTTTGTTATTGGTGCCTAAGTGACATGGCTTCCTCTGCAAGGAGTGCTCCAGTGACTGGGCCT
>NW_007142364.1:0-762 GCF_000164805.1 Carlito syrichta | reverse complement strand
GCTCTTCTCTGGGATGAATGCCCTGTGACTGGCTTCTTCATTGCTGGATGCTACTGTGATGAGCTTTCTTCTGTGATGGGTACCCCAGTGACTGTTCCTCCTCCATAATGGGTGCCTCAGTGATAGATCTTCTGTGATAAAAGTCCCAGTGACTATGCCTTCTCCAAAATGTTTGCTTCCATAACTAGCCCACATATGTGATGGGTGTCCCAGTAACTGACCCTCCTCCAAAATGTGTGCACCAGTGATTAGACCTCCACTGTGATGGATACCTCTGTAACTAGACTTCCTCTGTGATGAGTACCTCATTCAGTAGCTCACCTCTGTGATAAGTGGTCCAGTGCTTGGTCCTCCTTCATAATTATTATCCCAGTGACTAATTCTTTTATGTGATGGGTGCCACAGTGATTGTTCCTCCTTTTGATTGTTTCCTCCCTTTGATAGGTCCTCTTATGTGATTGGTGCCCGAGTGACAGGGCCTGATCTATATTGGTGCCTCAGTGTTGGGCACTACTCTAATACAAGTGCCACAGTGACTGTGCATCCTCTTTGATTGATGCCAAGTGACTTGCCTTCCTCAAAAATGGAAGCCTAAATGACTAGCCATCCTATGTGATGAGAGTCTAACTTACTGGGCCTCCTCCATAATGGGTGGCACAGTGTCATGTCCTCTTATGTGATGGGTGTTTAGTTTACTGGACCTCCTCCTTAATGTGTTCCCCAATGACAGAGTCTCATTGTTTTTGGTGTCTATCTGACAGG
>NW_007142363.1:0-713 GCF_000164805.1 Carlito syrichta | reverse complement strand
CCACACTGGTGTGCCAGTGGCTACCCACCTTCATCATGGGTGCCCCTTTGACTATGTCTCCTCTGCTCTGTGATTGGTGTCCTGTGACTGGTCCTTCTCCAAAATGATTGACACTGTGACAAACCCACCTATGTGATGGGTGTCCCAAATATTGGACCTCCTCCAAAATGGGTGTCCCATTGACTATCCCTCCATTTTGGTGGGTGTCCCAGTGACTGGTCCTCATCCATAATGTGAGCTCCAGTGACTAGTTCTTACCTGTGACTGGTGCCTCAGTGACTGGCCTTTATAAATTATGGGTACCCCTTTAATTACCTACCTGGGTGATGGATGTCACAGACACTGGGCCTCCTCCATTATGGGTACCCCAGTGAATGGGCTTCCTCTATGATTGGTGTCATAATGATTGACTTTCCTCTGAGATGTGTTCCTTGGCAACTAGTCCTCATCTGTGATGGATATCATAGTAATGGAGTCTTCTCCAAAACTGTTGCCCCTTTGACTAGCCCTCCTCTGTGATGGGTGCTCAGTCTCTGGGCCTGCTCCATAATGGGTACCACAATTACTGATCTTCCTCTTGATGGTGTACCAGTGACATGGCTTCCTCCATAATAGGTATTCCTTTGTCTGACCCTCCTCCAAATTTTATTCTCCAGTGACTAGCCCTCTTCTGTAATCGGTATTCCAGTAACTGATCCTTTTTTCATCATTGG
>NW_007142362.1:0-731 GCF_000164805.1 Carlito syrichta | reverse complement strand
CCAGTGAATAACCCTCAACTTGGATGGCTGCCTCAGTGACTAGTCCTCTTTTGCAGTGGGTGTCCAGATGTCTAGCCCTCCTCTGTTATGGGTGCCACAGTGACTGGGACTGCTATTAATAGGCTCCCCAGTGATCAGCCCTCCTCTTTGATGGGTTCCCCAGTCATTGAATCTCCTCTGTGATAGATACCACAGTTACTGTGATTCCTCTGTTATAGGTGCCCCAGTGAATAGCCCTTCTTGGTGAATGGTGACCCAGTAACTCAGCCTCCCCTGTGATTGTTGTCCCAATTAATATTCATCCTCTGTGATGGGTGGCACAGTGACTGACTCTCTTCTGTATTGGGTGTCCTAGAAACTGGTCCTACTCCAAAAATAGTGCTCCAGTGACTTGGCCTCCTCCATAATATATGCTTCAATGATTTGGCCTCCTTTGTGTTTTATGCCATGGTGATTGGCTAACTTTCAAATGGGTGCCCAAGTTACTAGCCCTCCTTTGTGATGTGTTTTCCGTTAACTGGGCCTCCTCTTTAATTTTTGTCCCAGTGTCTAGCCCTCCTCTGTGATAGATTACCAGTGACTGGCTCTCCTCTGTGATCAGTGTACCAGGGACTGGTTTTTCTGTGTGATTGATTCCCCCAGTTACTTGGCCTCCTCTATAATATGTGTCACAGTGACTGACCCTCCTCTTTTATTGGGTGACCCAGAAACTGGACTTCTTTTGTGAAAAA
>NW_007142361.1:0-791 GCF_000164805.1 Carlito syrichta | reverse complement strand
GCTACCGCAGTGACTGGATCTCCTATATATGGGTCCACCAGTGACAAGCCCTCCTCATTTATGGGTGCCCCAGTGACTGGACTTTCTCAGTGATTGGAGTTCCGTGATTTCTTCTCCTCCATAATGGATGCCCTCATGACTAGAACTCCTCTGTGAGGGTGTCCCAGTACTGGGGACTCCTCAATAATGTGGTTCCCAGTAACTGATCCTCCTTCATTTTGATTAACCAGTGACTGGTCCTCCTCTGTTATTGGTGCCTCAGTGACTGGCCTTTGTCCATAATGGTTTTCCAAGTGATAGTTCTCTTCAGATGGGTATCCCACTTAGTGGTCCTTCTACACAATCAGTGCCCCTGTGACTGATCCTGCACTGTAATGGTGCTTCAGTGATTTGATCTCCTCTGAGATGGGAACCCCCATTACTCCCTCTCTTCTCTGATTGTTGTTCCAGTGTCTTGCTTTCCTCTATCATGGGAATCACCATGAGTAGGCTTCTACTGTGATGGGTGGCCCAATGACTAGCCCTTCTCTATATTTTATGCCGCAGGACTGGCATGCCTCTGTAACAGGTTCCCCAGTTACTTGTCGTCCTCTAAAATGGGTGCCCCAGTGATTTTCCCTTCATTGTGGTTAGTGCTCATGTGAATAGTTTTCATGTATAAAGGATGACCTAGTTTTTAGTCCTCGTTTGTGATGGGTGTCCTTGTGACTGTCTCTTCTCTGAGATGACTGCTTCAGTGACTGACTCTTCTCTGTGACAGTGACCCAATTACTGCCTTTACTGTCTGATGG
>NW_007142360.1:0-4474 GCF_000164805.1 Carlito syrichta | reverse complement strand
CACTTAGTGGTCCTTCTACACAATCAGTGCCCCTGTGACTGATCCTGCACTGTAACGGTGCTTCAGTGATTTGATCTCCTCTGAGATGGGAACCCCCATTACTCCCTCTCTTCTCTGATTGTTGTTCCAGTGTCTTGCTTTCCCCTATCATGGGAATCACCATGAGTAGTCTTCTACTGTGATGGGTGACCCAATGACTAGCCCTCCTCTATATTTTATGCCACAGGACTGGCATGCCTCTGTAATAGGTTCCCCAGTTACTTGTCGTCCTCTAAAATGGGTGCCCCAGTGATTTTCCCTTCATTGTGGTTAGTGCTCATATGAATAGTTTTCATGTATAAAGGATGACCTAGTGTTTAGTCCTCTTTTGTGATGGGTGTCCTTGTGGCTGTCTCTTCTCTGAGATGACTGCTTCAGTGACTGACTCTTCTCTGTGACAGGTGACCCAATTACTGCCTTTACTGTCTGATGGTTGCCCAGTGACTGAACCTCTTCCAAAGTGCATGCCTCAGTGACTAACCCTGTTCTGTTTTATATGTCCCCCGACTGGTCCTTATCCATGGTCAATGCTCCAGTGACTGGGCCTCCTCCTTAATAAGTGACCAAGTGACTGGACCTACTGCATAATGATTCACCCAGTAACTAACCCACTACTGTGGTGGGTATTCCACTTACTGAGCCTTTTCCATAATGGTTTCCCCAGTGATGGGTGTCCCATTGACTGGTCCTTCATAATGTGGGCTCCAGTGACTGGGCCTTCTTCATAAAATGTACCTAGGTGACTTGCCTTCATTTATGATGGGTACTCCAGTAACTAGTCTTCTCCTGTGATGGGTGTCATAAAGAGTGGGTCTCTGCCATAACGGGTGGACTCATGACTGGGCCTCCTCTCCGATTGGTATTCCAATGACTGTCATCTGTAATGTGTGCTCCAGTAATTAGCCTTCTTCTGTGATAAATTTTTAGATAACTAGACTTCTTCCAAAATTGGTGTCCCATTTATTAATCCTGCTCTGTGATGGGCGCTCCTGTTTCTGTGTCTCCTACATAATGTGTACCCCAGGAATGAGCTCTTCTCTGTTATGGGTGTCCCAGAGACTTGTCTTCCCCTGTTACAGGTAACCCTGTTACTGGACCTCTTCTGTGATGTGTGCTGTAGTTACTTGGTCTAATAGATTGTGGTTGACTCAGTGACTGAACCTCCTTTCTGATGTGTGCCCAAGTAAATTTTCTCTCCTCAATAAAGGGTGATCCAGTGGCTGGGCCTCACTTGTGATTGCTGCTCCAGTGACTGGCCATCCTTTGTGATCAATGTCTCTTTGAATGGCTCTCCTATTTGATGGGGTATCAGTGACATCCTGTCTCGGTGATGTGTACCTCAGTGACTGACTGTCCTTTCTTGAACAGTGACCCAGTTACAGGCTCTCCTTTTTGATGGTTGCTCCAGTGTCTGGCACTCATTTATAATGGATTTTTCAATGACTGACAGATCCCATAATGACTGAACCCATAATGGATTGCCAACTAACTGGGCCTACTCTATGACGTGTACCATAGGTACACGGACTATTTTGTGAAGGATGCTTTAGTAACTCTCCCTCTTTTGTGATGTGTTCCTCATTGACTGGCCACCTCTCTGATGAATGCCCACTGAATGACCTTCCACTTTGACAACTGTTCCTGTGATTGGCCTTGTATTTGATGAGTGTCACAGTGACTGTCTGTTCTCTGTGATGGGTTCCCCAGTGATTGGCTCTCATCTTTGGTGAGTTTCCAGGTTGCTGGCTTTCTTCTGTGATGGGTGCCACAGTGCTTATCCTTCTTGTGTGATGTGTGCCAAGTGACTATCACTCTTCTGTGATGGGAGTTTCAGTGACTGGACCTCATCACTAATGGGTGTTCCAGGGTCTAACCTGCCTCTGTGAGTCATGGCTCAGCATCTGACATCCTCTCTCCTACTAATTCTTGCCCAAGTTACTAACCCTACTCTATGATGTGTGTTCCAGCGACCAGTAGGACTCCATAATTGGTGCTGTAGTAACTGGTCCTAATCTGTAATGTGTGTTCCAGTGAATGACTCTCCTCTGTGATGGGTGCCTCATTGACGATTCCTTTTTCATAATGGGTGAACTATAAACTGGCCCTATTTTGTGATGGGGTCCTCAATGACTGACCTTGTTCTGTAATGAGTTCCCCAGTGATTGGATTCCTTCTGTGATGGGTGTCCCACGGACTCACTTTTCTCAATGATGGATTGACCACTGATGGGGACTTCTTTATAACAAGTGTCCCAGTAAGTGATCCTCATTTGTGATGGTCGGCTCATTCACTGGCCATTCTCTGTGATAGATGCCCAGTGTGATTGCTCCCCCTTTGTGATGGGTGCCCGTGACAAACCTTCCTCTGTGATTGCTGTCCCAGTAACAGGATCTCCTACAAAATGGGTGTTGCAATTACTAGTCCTCCTCCAGTACTATTGCCCTATTGACTCTCCCTACTCTGTGGTTTGTGCCCTAGTGACTGGTCCTCCATCATCATGGGTGCCATAGTGATTCCCTCCTCTATGATGGATGTCTCAGTACCTGGGTCTCCTCCATAATGGGTGCCCTTTGACAACTCCTCCTTTTTGATGGGTGGCCCAGTGATGAGTCCTCCTCATTGAAGGATGCCCAGTGACTGGCTCTTCTCTATAATGGTTGTACCAGTGACTGTCCTTTCTACATAATGTATGCCTCAGTGACAGAACTTCCTCTGTGACAGGTGCCACATTGACAAGTCCTCCTCTGTGATGAGTGTCTCAGTGACTACTCCTAAACATTGATGAGTGACTCCATGCTTACCCACATCTTTTATAGTGCACAGGTGACTGTTTGTCCTCTGTAATTGATGCCCCAATGCCCTCCTTTGTGATCGCTGCTCCAGTGACTGGACCTCTTCGGTGTTGGGTTCACCAGTAAATGACCTTCTTCTATGGTGACTGTCCTAACAACAGGTCCTCCTTGTAATGGATGGCACAGGGATTACATTTCCTCTATTATGGGTGCCCCTGTGACAGGTCTTCCTTTTTATAGGAGCCACAGTGACTATCCCTCACCAGTGACTTGTCTTGCTCTGTGATGGCTACCCAAATGACTTGCACTTCTCTGTGATGGATGTTTCAGGCACTCACCCCCCTCTGTGATGAGTGTTCCATGACTGGCTTTCCGTGTGATAGGTGCCCAGTGACTGGCACTTTTCTCTGGTGTGTGTCCCAGTATCTGGTCTTCCTTTGTGATGGGTGTCTCATTGACTACATATTTCTGATAATGTGTGTCCTAGTGACTAGCTCTCCTCTATTATGGATGCCACAGTGACTAACCCTATTTGTGATGGGTGTCTCAGTGACTAACCCTCCTTTTTGAAAGTGCTGCTGAGAATGGGTCACTACTGTGTTGAGAACTCCTGTCACTGGCCTTTTTCTGTTATGGGTGCTCCAGTGAATGCCACTCCTCTGTGATGGGTGCCCCAGAACTTGCCCACCTCTTTGATTGATGTCCCTGTAACAGGCCCCCTTCAATAACTGATGCTTCAGAGACTGGTCCTCCTATACAATGGGTGCCCGAATGACTAGACCACCTCTATTATAGGGCTTCCAGTAACAGGACCTACTCGATGATTGGTCCCCAGAGACTGACTCTCTTCCATAATGGGTGCCATAGTGACTGGCCCTCATCTGTGTTAGTTGTTCAAGTATCTGGGTCTCAAGAATTATGGGTGTCCCAATTTTTGACCCTCCTCCATTTTTGTGCCACCATGACTGGGCCTATTCTGTGACAGGTGCTACATTGACTAGTCCTCCTCCATAATGGATGCTCCAGGGACAATCCCTACTCTGTGATGGGTGTCCCAGTTACTGGACCACTTCCACAAATGGTGACACAGTTACTGATCCTCCTTTGTGATGGGTGTCTCAGTGACTGGTCCTCCTCCATAATGTGTGCCACAGTAACTGATCCTTCTCTGTGATTGATGGCCCAGTGGCTGACCTTCCAATATGATCGGTGGCCCAGTGACTAGCCCCCCTCTGTGATGGGTGCCATGGTGACTGGACCTCCTCCATAATGGGTCTCAGTGACTGTGTCTTCTCTGTGATTGGTGTCCCAATAACTGGCCGTCCTCTATAGTAAATAATCCGATGACTAACTTTGCTGGTGTGTCCTAGAAAATGTGCATCCTACAAAACACGTGCCTCAGTGCATAGTCTTCCTCTATGTTGGGTGTCCCCTTTCTAGGCCTCCTCCTTAAAGGCTGCGCAGTGACTGGCCCTCCTCTTTTTTTGGCGTGTCCCAGTGAATCGGCCTACCCTATAATAGATTCACCACGAACTGATCCTCTTTTTATGATTCGTTCCAAGGTGAATGACTTTCCCATAAATTGGGTACCCCAATGATTAATCCTCCAATTTGATGGGTGCCCCCTTGACTGGGTCCATCTC
>NW_007142359.1:0-844 GCF_000164805.1 Carlito syrichta | reverse complement strand
GTTTCCTCTTCATGGGTGCCCATTGACTGGCCCACATCTGTGATGAGCACCACAACGACTAGTCTTTCTATGTGATAGGTAACACAGTGACAATGTCTCCTCTTTGATAGGTGCCCCCGTAACAAGACCTTCTCTGTGATGACTGTAATGATGACTGGATTTCTTCCATAATGGGTACTTCAGTGACTGGGCCTCCTCTGTGATTCGTTTTTCTGTTATCAGTCCCAATGATTGGCCATTCTCTGTGATAGATGCCTGTGATTCACATTTTTCTGGGATGGCTGTCCTAGAAACTGGTCCTTCTACAAAATAGATGTTTCAATGACTAGCCCTCCTTTGTGATGTGTGCCCCAATGTCAGGGTCACCTACAAAGTGGGTGCCACAGTGACTGGCCTTTTCATGAAAAATGTCCTAGTGACTGATCATTCACTGTGATAAATGACTCAGTGAATAGTTTCCTCTGTGATCACTGCTTCAGACTGGTCTCCTCCATAATGGGTGCCCCAGTGATTAGTCCTCCTCGATTATGGGTGAGCCAGTGACTGCCTCTTCAGTGATTTGTACCCCAGTGACTGACCTTACTCTATAATGGATGTCCTATTTACTAACCCTGCTCCATGATGTATGTCCCAGTAAGTTGGCCTCCTCCATAATGATGCTTCAGTGAAAAGTCCTTTTCTTTGCTGGGTGTCCTATGACTGACCCACCTCATATATGGATGTCATCTATGGATATTTGGTTTATGCTTCCTCTGTGATAGGTGGCAAAATAATTGGGGTCTTTCTTCATAATGAGATGCACCAGTTACTGGGCCCTTTCTTCATTATGAGTGCCTCACTGAAA
>NW_007142358.1:0-626 GCF_000164805.1 Carlito syrichta | reverse complement strand
CCATCATCTGTTAGAGATGCCACAGTGACTAGTCCTACTATGATATATGTCTCAGTGATTAGCTCTTCTATAATGGGTGTGCGAGTGACTGGACCTCCTCCTAATGAGTGCCCCAATAAGTGGTCCACCTCTGTGTTGGAGGCTTCACAGACTGTCCCTCTGTGAAGGGTACCTCAGTGAAAAGCTCTTCTCAGTGATAGATGCCTCAGTGACTGGCCCTCTCTCTGTTGAGTGTCCCAGTGACTGGCTCTCCTTTGTAATTGTTGTCCTAGTGAGTGACTCTCCTTTATGACAGATGCCCCAGTGACTGGACTTTCTCTATAGTATGTATTCCAGTTGATGGGAGCCGGCCATGGAGGCCCACCTGAACCTTAGGGATCCAGGCAGGCTGCAGACCCTGAGACCACTAGGATGAGTTAAGGAGCTGATGGCCCATTCCCTTTTCCCTTTTTTGCTGTTTGGCACGCCTTGGTAGCAGGGACTTTGATGATTTAAGCTGAAACTTCAAGACAGGCATGGCTAACTGTAGGGATCCATTGTTCCCATTTCTCACAGACTGTGGTTTTCGCCTTTCAATCAATTACAGTCCAAAATTCGGGTCACATTCGGGAGACTTATATATGATA
>NW_007142357.1:0-841 GCF_000164805.1 Carlito syrichta | reverse complement strand
TCAAGCATGATCAAACATGATATTTTGAGGTTTAATAGGAATACAGCTACTTTAGAAATTCATTGTTCCCATTTTCTACTAACTACGGTTTTGGTTTTAGTACAATTTACAGTTTGTATTTGGGTTTAATTTAGAAGATTTATTGCTGATGATTCAGCTGTATATATTAGAATTAGGAATTAGAAACTTTTATAGAAGTTAAGATAGCTATATATGATTTTAGAATAGCCATTTTGTTAAGAGATTATAATCAATTGTTCCTGGACATTGCCCAGCGTGATCTTTGGACTGGGCCACATTCTTTAGGATCTGGTTTGAGCTATAATTAAGAGTTCTTATAGTGTAGGTAAAATTAGCACAGAATAGAAAGGCATTAGGATTTAAGTTAGTCATTAGGTGTTGTGTATGCATAAGCTTTAGAAGTTATTGATTATTAGAATATCATGATGGCAGAGTTGCTGTATTGTTTTTGAGGAACATTAGTGAAGCATGAGGAACAGTGAAATAATATTAGGATTGTCCTTCCTCATGCTTGAGGAAACACTGGTCGGTGGGGGATGCCCCTCATCCACCTGGCTTTGTGTTCACGTGAAAACCTGGTGACAACTTGTGAAAATTTAAGATAAAAGACTTTCGGTTTGTCCCATTAAACGCTCCTGTACTACACAGAGTCCTGTCTTTTTCTTTCTCTTTATTTCACCAGAATAATTGCCGACACCACCACACCTCCCAAGGGCGCCCTAAATCTTTCTGCAGGGCCTGGTGCCCCACAATGGGCACCCAACCATGGGGACCTGGAGAGGTAAGATTTTTTCTCATTTCAGGGCAGCTAGAATCTAAC
>NW_007142356.1:0-839 GCF_000164805.1 Carlito syrichta | reverse complement strand
GAATATGAGGACCAAGTACAAATCCAAATAACTCAAAACTTAAATCGATTTCCAGGTACGTTTGTAACTGATAAAGACATGCTCATGGGAACTGGAATTTTTAATACTCATAATGCTCAAACTCTGTTACCTAAAGAGGTATTTAATCAAATTTCTGATTGCGCTATCAAAGCTTGGAAAAAATTGCCTGCCGAGTCAACTCAAACTTCCTCTTTATCTAATGTTAGGCAACGGGCTGATGAAAATTATGAGGATTTTCTTGCCAGGTTAGCTACTGCTGTCAATCGGGTCATTTCTAGTGAGGAAGCTGCCAATATATTGACTAAGCAGCTGACGTTTGAAAATGCTAATACTTGTCAGGCTCTTATTAGACCTATAAGGAAAACAGGGCAAATTACCGACCTTGTCAGACAGTGTGCCAATGTAAGCCCAGCTTATGTACAGGGCATGGCTATGGCTGCTGCCCTTAAAGGGGAATCTTTTTCTCAAGTAATTCAAAATATGCAGCGGAGTAATAAGAATAAGGTTCATTCTGCTACTTCATGCTTTAATTGTGGACAATTTGGTCATATAAACAGAAAATGTCCAGTCAGACAAAATGTTACTAATATGCCTAGTGCAACACTGCCACCTACTGGAATGAATCGGCTAAAAACAATATGCCCCAAATGCCAGAAAAGCTTCCATTGGGCCAGGGACTGCAAATCCAAATTTCATAAGAATGGTACCCCTTTAACACAGGACCAAACTGCCCTGATTCAGGAAACGCCTGTAGGGGCCAGCCCCGGGCTCAAGCAACAATAGGGGCAGCAACAGCCATGAACCCGTTCATTCCTTTT
>NW_007142355.1:0-872 GCF_000164805.1 Carlito syrichta | reverse complement strand
TAAATCGATTTCCAGGTATGTTTGTAACTGATAAAGACATGCTCATGGGAACTGGAATTTTAATACTCATAATGCTCAAACTCTGTTACCTAAAGAGATATTTAATCAAATTTCTGATTGCGCTATCAAAGCTTGGAAAAAATTGCCTGCCGAGTCAACTCAAACTTCCTCTTTATCTAATGTTAGGCAACGGGCTGATGAAAATTATGAGGATTTTCTTGCCAGGTTAGCTACTGCTGTCAATCGGGTCATTTCTAATGAGGAAGCTGCCAATATATTGACTAAGCAGCTGACGTTTGAAAATGCTAATACTTGTCAGGCTCTTATTAGACCTATAAGGAAAACAGGGCAAATTACCGACCTTGTCAGACAGTGTGCCAATGTAAGCCCAGCTTATGTACAGGGCATGGCTATGGCTGCTGCCCTTAAAGGGGAATCTTTTTCTCAAGTAATTCAAAATATGCAGCGGAGTAATAAGAATAAGGTTCATTCTGCTACTTCATGCTTTAATTGTGGACAATTTGGTCATATAAACAGAAAATGTCCAGTCAGACAAAATGTTACTAATATGCCTAGTGCAACACTGCCACCTACTGGAATGAATCGGCTAAAAACAATATGCCCCAAATGCCAAAAAGCTTCCATTAGGCCAGGGACTGCAAACCCAAATTTCATAAGAATGGTACCCCTTTAACACAGGACCAAACTGCCCTGGTTCAGGGAAACGCCTGGAGGGGCCAGCCCCGGGCTCAAACAACAATAGGGGCAGCAACAGCCATGAACCCGTTCATTCCTTTTGTTCCCTCGCAGAGCTCATCTGAGCCACCCCAGAGAGAACAGGACCGGACTTGTGTTCCTCCAACACTACAATA
>NW_007142354.1:0-2612 GCF_000164805.1 Carlito syrichta | reverse complement strand
GCTGCAATGATGGACCCTCCTATGTGATGAGTAGCACAGTGACTGGCCTTCCTCTGTGAAATATGCTCAAGTAACTGGTCCTCCTCTATTGTTTACTAGATTGACATTGCCTCGCCTTCTTTGAGTACACCAGTTACTGGCACTCTTCTGTGATTGAAGCCACAGTGACTAAGTCCCTCCTAATGTGTGCCCCAGTGACTGACACTCCCCTGTGATGGGAGCCTCAGTTACTAGCTTTCATCTCTGAAGGGTGCCCCAATGACTGGTATTCCTCTATGATGGTTTTCCCAGTGTTTGCCTGTCCTGTCTGATGGTTGCTCCAGTGAGTAGCCTTCTGTGATGGGTGCTCCAGTACCTGCCCCTACTCTACATTTTGTGCCACAGTGACAGGCACTCCTCTGTTATGGGTGGCTCTGTGACTGTCTAACCTCTGTGAAGTGTTTCCCAACGATGTGACCTCTTCTGTGATCAGTGACCCAGTGACTGGGTCTCCTCCATAATGGTGAATGAGTGAAAGGCCTTCCTCCATTATGGGTCCTCCAGTGATTTTGCCTCCTCTGTGATTGGTGAACATTTACTGGCCTTCCTTCAAAATGGTTGTCCCAGTGAAAATCCCTCATCTGTTTTGGGTGTCCCACTTACTAGGTCTCCTCCATTATGGTTGCCAATTTGCATGCCCTTCATTGTGATGGGACCCTCAGTGACTGAGTCTCTACTGACTTGGTGCACCAGTGACTGGTCTTCATATATGATGGATGCCCCCATGACAAGCTCTCCTCTGTTATGGATGCCCCAGTGACTGACCCTACTCAATAATGGGTGCTACAGTGACCAGCCCTCTTCTTTGATGGATGTCCCAGTGACTAGCCCTCCTATGCTATGTGTGATTTTGTGACGGACTGTCCTCTGTTATGGGTACCACAGCGACTTGCCTTGCTCAGTGATGTATACCCTAAGGACTAGCCTTCCTGTGTGATGAGTATCCCAGTGACTGGCTTCTTCTATGACGGGTATCCAGCGACTGGTCCACCACTCTTATGGTTATCCCCATGGTTGGTCTCCTCTGAAATGGGTGAACCAGGGATTTTTTTGACGTTTGTTACCCTATGACTGGTCATTCAGCATAAGTGATGGTCTCGTGATTTTCCCTCCTCTGTGTTGGGTGTCTCAGTAACTGGGTCTCCTCCATACTGAGTGTCTCATTGACAGTCTTTCTTCTGTGATGGCAACAAAAGTGATTAGTCTACTGTGGTGGGCACTCCAGTGACTGGCATTTCTCCATAATAATTATTGCTTAAGTAACTGCTTCCATGCAATCGCAGTTCCAGGAACTGGGCCCCCTCAGTAGTGAGAGAAGCAATGGCTCCCTTTCCTCTGTAATGGATTCCCTAGTTACTGACCCTCTTGGGTGATGTGTGCTACAGTGAATGACCCTCCTCTCAGTTGGGTGCCCCAGGACTAGCTCTTCTTCAAAATTGATGTCACAGTGACTAGTTCACCTCTGTGATGGGTGATCAGTGACAGGCCTTTCTCCCAAATTGGTGCCCCTGTAACTAGCCCACATCTGTGGTGGGTGTCCAGTGATTTGTCCTCCACCAAAATGGGTGCCCCAGTGACTCACCCTCCTCTGTTATGGGGGCTGCTATGACTGAACTGTCTCTGTGCCTCAGTGACTAGATCCCCTCCTTCTTGGTTCCCCAATTACTGTTTCTACTCTCTTCTTGGCCAATGACTGGTTCTTCTCCATAATTTTTATGCCATTGACTTGCTGTCTTCTGTAATGGGTGTTCCACTTACTGGATTTCCTCCATAATGGGTGCCTCAGTAACTGTTTCCTTTTTTTTTTTTTTTTTTGAGTTGAGTCTCACTCTATCGTCAGGCTGAAGTGCAGTGGCCGCTCCTGGCGACCACAGCCTCGACCTGCTGAGCACTGGCAATCCTTCTGCTTCAGTCTTCCAAGTAGCTGGAACTAAAGGCGTGCTACCACGCCTGGTTTTTTTTTTTTTTTAATTGTAGAGACGAGGTCTCGGCAAGTTGTCCAGGCGGGTCTCAAACCCGCGGGTTCAGACAATTCAGGCACCTTGGCCTCCCAAATCACGGGATTACAGACTGAGCCACCAAGCCTGGTGACTGTTTCTTATATTTTATGGATTTCTCTGTGACTAGGCCTCTTACATAATGTGTGCCCCAGTGACTGGGCCTCATCTGTGATTCATGCCCAAGTGACTGGCCTTCATATATCACCAATGCCTCCATAATTGGTGCCACAGTGATTAGCCAACCACTGTGATAGGTGACCAGTGATGAACACATCTCCACAATGGGTGATCCAGTGGTTTACCCTTCTCAGTGATGGATGCTCCAGTGACTGGTCTTCCTATGCTATTGGTGGCCCAGTGACTGAGAGTCTTCCCTATTGTTTCACCAGTGACTGGTCCTCCTTCATTAGCGGTGCCCCAGTGACTGGTTCTCCTATATTATTGTTGACCAGTTATTTGCCCTCCTTTGTAGTAGGCAACTCATGAACTGGGACAGCTCCATAATAGGAACCCCATTGACTGAACCTCATTTCTGATGGTGCCTCGATCTGGACCTACTCCAAGTTATGAGCC
>NW_007142353.1:0-309 GCF_000164805.1 Carlito syrichta | reverse complement strand
CCAATGACAGGTCCTCTCTGTGATGCATGCCCCAATGTGGGCCCCCTCTGTTATTGGGGCCTTAGGGACTGGCTGTCCTCTGTGTTTTGTGCCTCATTGTTTGGTACTCCTCTGTAATTAGTGATCCCATTACTGGCTCTCCTCTGCAATCAATGCCACTATGACTACACCTCCTTTGTCATGCATACCACCATGAGTGGACTCCTCTCTGATGTGTGCCTCAGTGACTGGCCCTCTACTGTTATGAAAGTTCCAGTGACTGCTGTCCTCTCTGATAAGTAACCAGTGATAGGTTCTTCTCTGTGTTGG
>NW_007142352.1:0-587 GCF_000164805.1 Carlito syrichta | reverse complement strand
TCTCCTCCTATGTGATGGGTTCCCAAGTGACTAACCTGCCTTTTAGTGGAGTGTCCAGGGACTGGCTTTCCTTTGTGATAGTTGCCCCATTGACTAGTCCTACTCTAAAATAAGTTTTTCAGTGAATAAAACTTCTCTGTGTTTGTTTCCCCAGTGACAGGGCCTCCTAATTTACGTTGCTCCAGTGACTGGTCCTCCTCCAGAAGCAGTGCTCCAGAAACTGGACCTCCCCTATGATTGGTGTCCAAGTGACTGGTGTTCCTTTATTTTGCTTACCCTAGTGACTTGCCCTCCTTTGTAAAAAGTTACTGATTTAACCAATAATGGGTACCTCAATGACTAGCCCTCATTTGTTATGGGTGTCTCTGGGATTGACCCTCATAATTCATGGGTGTGACACTGACTAGGCCTCTTCTGAAATACATGTTCCAGTCGCTGGCACTTTTCCACAATTTGTGCCCAAGTTACTGGCCTTCCTTTGTGATTGGTTCCACAGTGACAAACACTCTTCTGTGCTGGGTGTCCCAGTGATCGACCCTTCTTTGTGATGTGTGCCTTTGTGACTGACCCTCCTTTTGGATGAGTGT
>NW_007142351.1:0-725 GCF_000164805.1 Carlito syrichta | reverse complement strand
CTCCTCTGTGTATTTCCCTCCTATGTGACCAGTGCTCTAGTTACTGACTCTCCTCTGTGAACTGGAACACATTTGTGATGGGTAACCCAGTGACTGGAACTCATATATATAGGTACACCAATACTTGCCTCTTCTGTGATGGGTACCTAAGAGCCTGGTAAACCACTATGATAAGTACCGAAAGTGACTACATTTCCTTTGTGATGGGTGCCCCAGTGACAAGTTTGCCAATGTAATGCGTGTCCCACTGACTGTGCTTACTCTGTGATGGGTGCCTCAGTGAGTGGACCTCCTTCTAATGGGTTCCCCAATGACTGGGCCTTCTTTGTGTTTGTTGCCTTAGTGACTGGCCCTCCTATAAGATAGATGCCTCAGTGACTTAGTCTCCTTTCTGAAGTGTGCCTAAGTGACGAGCCATCAACTGTGATGGGTGCACCAGTGACTGAACTTCCTGTTAATGAATGGTCCTGTGACTGACCTTCTGTGTGATGGGTACCTCTGTTACTGGCAATTCTCTTTGACTTGTGCCACACTGATTGTGACTCCTCAATGAAGGGCGCTCCAGTGACTAACCCTCATCCATTAAGGATACTCTAATGACTAGCTTTCCTTTGTGATGGGTGCACCATTGACAGTCTCTCCTCTTTTACAGGTGCCTCAATGACTGGATGACTTCTGTGATTGGTGCACCAATGTCAACCCTTCCTTTGTGATTTGAACTCCAG
>NW_007142350.1:0-822 GCF_000164805.1 Carlito syrichta | reverse complement strand
AATGTCCATTGGGTATGCCTTCTCTGTGATGAGTGCCCCCTGACGGGCACTTCTCTGTGATGTGGATCCTAATGGCTAGCCCTCCTCCATAATGTGTGCTCAAGTGACTAGACCTATTGTATGTTTGTTGACACGTGACTCAAACTCCTGTGTGATGTGTGCCCCAGTGATTGACCCTCCTTTAAAGTGGATATCCAATGACTGTTTCTCCTTTATGGGTACTCAGTTATTAACCCTCCTCTGAATTGTGAGCCCCAGTGACAGGGCCTTCTCTTTGTGGGTTCCCCAATGACTGGTTATCCTCTGTGATGGAAGCTTTAGTGGTTGGCCTCCTCTGGGATGGGTGTCTCAGTGACAAATTCTTCTCTGTTACTAGTACTTAGTCACTGTTTCTCTTCCATAAGTGTCCTAGTGATAGGTCTTCTTCTGAGATCTGTGTCCCAGTGACTAATACTGCTCTGTGAGGGTTTCTGAAATGACTGGTCCCCCTCTATGAGAAAAGCCCAGCGACTTTTATTCCTCAGTGATGGTTTCCTCAGTGACTGGCTCTTTTCTGTGAGGAGTGCCCCAGTAACTGTCCTTCCTCATTAATGGCATACACAGTGACTGGTCCTCCTCTATTATGCATGTCCCAGGGATTAAGTCTCCTTTGAGACTCCTCAATCATTTACTGGTCCTCCTCCATACCGGTTGCCCCAGTGCATAACTGTACTCTATGGTTGGCGCCACACTTGCTGGACCTTCTCTATTGTGTTTATCACAATTCCTAGCCCACCTTTGTAGTAGGTGACCCAGTGAGTGGTTCTACTCCATAACGGTTGC
>NW_007142349.1:0-777 GCF_000164805.1 Carlito syrichta | reverse complement strand
TAAACTCTAGTTCCATCCAGGTTGCAGCGAAATTCATGATTTTGTTCTTTTTTATGGCTGTGTAGTATTCCATCGTGTTGTTTCCAGGTTCTTGCTATTGTGAACAATGCTGCGATATACATACATGTGCAGGTATCTTTTTTATAGAGTGATTTGTGTTCTTCAGGGTATATTCCCAGTAGGGGGATTGCAGGGTCATATGGAAGGTCAATTTTTAGAGCTTTTAGGAATCGCCACACTGCTTTCCACAGAGGTTTCACTAGTTTACACTCCCACCAACAGTGTAGAAGTGTTCCCTTTTCACCACACCCTCTCCAGCAGCTGTTATTTTTTGAGTTGTTGATAATTGCCATTCTGACTGGAGTTAGGTGGTATCTCAGTGTGGTTTTCATTTACATCTCCCTGATGATTAGTGAGGTTGAGCATTTCTTCATGTGTTTGTTGGCTGCTCGAATGTCTTCTTTTGTGAACTGTCTGTTCATATCTTTTGCCCATTTTATAATGGGGTTGTTTGTTTTCTTCTTTTCAGTACGTTTCAATTCCTTGTAGATCCAAGATGTTAAGCACTGTCCGACCTAGAGTTGGCAAATACGTTTTCCCAGTCTGTAGGCTGTCTCCCTGCTCTCTTGATGGTTTCCATGGCTTTGTAGAAGCTTGTCAGTTTAATAAGGTCCCATTTGTGTATCTTCTCTCTTAAGTCCTGTGGGTTTCGGGTTTTGTACAGGAATTGAATGCCAGTTCCGATTCCCATGAGAGTATTTCCTTCCTTTCTAAGGT
>NW_007142348.1:0-3046 GCF_000164805.1 Carlito syrichta | reverse complement strand
GTAAGATTGACCACATCCCTGGTCATAGATCAAGCATAAACATATTTCATAAGATTGAAATACTGCCACATACCTTCTCAAACAACAGTGGAATAAAAATAAATAGCAACACTAATAAAGCTCTCCTGAAGCTCAAAAAGACATGGACACTAAGTAGCATGATGCTGAACAACTCCCAGATCAACACAGAAATCAAAACCAAAATTAAAAGATTTCTGGAAACAAATGAAAATGAAGAAACATCTTATCAAAATCTCTGGGATGCCATGACAGCAATACTAAGAGGGGAATTAAAATCTCTACAAACACACATCAAGAAAATGGAAAGATCACAAGTTAACAGCCTAACAAATCACCAAAGGAAGCTGTAA
Organism: Carlito syrichta; assembly: GCF_000164805.1. Classification (NCBI taxonomy): domain Eukaryota; kingdom Metazoa; phylum Chordata; class Mammalia; order Primates; family Tarsiidae; genus Carlito; species Carlito syrichta. Next base: position 2,675 of record NW_007142348.1, on the reverse strand, counting down.
AAGCAAGATTATCAAAACTCTAACTTCAGTATAAGAATCCATATCATCAAAATAAAAGCCCACATTTAGGACATAGAAGATTACAATAAAATACAAAAAATCAACAACAACAATAACAACAAAATGATTCTTTGCAAGGATAAACAAGATAGATGGACCCCTAGCTAGACTGACCAAGAAAAAGAGAAAATATCAAATAAACAATCATAAATGCAAAAGATCAAGTCACAACTGACCTGAAGACATAAAAAGATTATCAGATATTTCTATGTACACTTGAATGGAAACAAACTTGAAAACCTCAATGAAATGGAGGACTTTTTGACATCACACAACCTCCCGAGGTTGAACAAGAGAATCAAGACCATAATAAATCTAACACAACCCAGGAACCTGTTATGCCTTAAGAAAACTACCTACAATAAAAGCCCAGGACCAGTTGGATTTCAAGCAGAAATATACAAACATACAAGTAGGAGTTGACAAAAATCCTATTAAAAGTATTCCAGGCAGTCGAGAAAGATGGAACTCTCTCCAAATCATTTTATGAAGCTAAAATCACATTGATACCCAAACCAGGTAAAGATCCAACAAAGAAAGAGGACTATAGGCCAATATCCTTGATGAGTATATATGCTAAAATTCTCAACAAGATTGTAGCAAATCAAATCCAACAACATATCTCAAAAATTATCCACCATGACCAAGTAGACTTCATCCCCAGGATGCAGGGCTGGTTCAATATCTTCAAGACCATAAAACATAATTAAATACATCAACAGATAGAAAAACAAAAGCTACATGATTATATCATTAGACATGGTGAAAGCTGCCTTTCTTGATAAAAATTCTTTAACATCTAGGCATAGATGTAAAAATACCTCAAAATAGTAAGAATCATCTATGAAAATCCCACAGCCAACATACTGTTAAACATTCAAATCAGAACCATTTCCCCTGAAAACAGGAACAAGAAAAGTTTGTCCACTCTCACCCTCCTGTTCAACAAAATACTGAAAGTCCTAGCTAAAGCCATCAGACAAGAGAAGGAAATCAGAGGTATCCAAATTGGAAAACAGGAAGTCAAGTTATCACTTTTTGCGGACAACATGATTCTATACCTCAAAGACCCAAGATAATCTGTCAAAAACCTCTTTACACAGATAAAGGACTTTGGCAAACTCTCAGGGTATAAAATAAATGTGCAAAAGACAGTCACACTCCTATACACCAACAACAGAAAAAACAGAAATCCAAATTAAAAGCACAATCCCACTCACAATAGCCAAACACACACAAAATAAACACCTTGGAATCTTCCTAACCAGATAATTCAAAGAACTTTACAATGAAAACTACAAAACACTGCCAAATAAATCAAAGATGACACAAATAAATGGAAAAATATTCCTTACTCAAGGATTGGAATAATCAACATTATTAAGTTGTCCATCCTACCCAAGGCATTTTACAGATTTAACACAATACCCATTAAGTTACCAGCAGCATTCTTCTCAGATCTGAAAATGACAATACAGGAATTCATATGGAAACATAAATGACCACGAATAACCAAAACAATCCTCAGAAAAAAAAATCAAAGCAGGAGGTATCACACTCCCAGACTTCAAACTTTATTATAAAACTACAATAATCATAGCAGCCTGGTCTTGATACAAGAAGAGGCATATAGACCAATGAAAAAGGATAGAGATTCTAGAAGCAAATCCTCAATTTCTCAGTCAACTCATCTTTGACAAAGCCTCCACCATCAACTACTGGGGAGAGGAGAATCATTATTTAAATGGTGCTGAGAAAACTGACTGACCACAGGCAGATGATTAAAACAAGACCTGTACCTATCACCATACACAAAAATCAACTCTAAATGGATCAAAGACCTAAATGTAAAACTTTAAACTATAAGAACCTTAGAAAGTGCAGGAGACACCCTTATAGAAATTGGAACTGGCAGCCATTTCCTGATCAAAACCCAAGTGCCTGTGTCATAAGAGATAAGATAAGCAAATGGGACCTCATCAAGTTGATAAGTTTCTGCAAGGCCAAAGAAATCATCAAGAGAGCAGGAAGACAGTGCACAAAAAATATTTGCCAAAGGCCTAACATATAGGATCTAAAAGGAAATGAAATGTGTCAAAACAAAAAAACAAACAACCCCATTATAAAATGGGCAAAAAATATGAATAGACACTTCTCAAAATAAGACATATGAACAGTCAACAGACACATGAAAAATACTGAGTCTCACTAATCATCAAAGAAATGCAAATTAAAACCACACTGAGATACCACCTAACTCCAGTCAGGAGGACCATTATCAATAACTCAAAGAACAACAGATGCTGGAGAGGAAGCGAGAAAACCAGAAAGCTTCTACAATGTTGGTGGGAGTCTAAATTAGTGTAACCTCTGGGGAAAACAGTTTGACGATTCCTAAAAGATCTAAAAATCGACCTTTTATATGACCCTCAATCTCCCTTCTGGGAATATATCTGGAGAGACTTAAATCACTGTGAAAAATTTACCTATACATTCATGTTTATTACAGCGTTATTCACAATAACAAAAACATGGAAACAACCATGCTGTTCATCCAAAGAGGACTGGATAAAAAAAAATGTGGTACATATATATGATGTAATATTATGCAGCCA
>NW_007142347.1:0-1037 GCF_000164805.1 Carlito syrichta | reverse complement strand
CAATAAAATATAGTCAATAATTTAAAAATAAATAAATAAAATAATAAAATATAGAAAAAAAGAAAATAAAAATATGCAAACGACATTATACCATACATTTTTGTGACTGATTTTAATTACTCATTATTGTTACTATAATTCATTTATATTTTTGTGTACAGTTGTGATATGCATTAATTTTCACTGTTAAAGTCTTTTTTTTTCTATTCTCCTGTAGAAACACTTGTATGACAGTTTTACTTCTGGAAAATTCAGTGTTTATTAAAAGCACATTGACAATAATTTAAATGTATAAAGTGGCTTGTTAGAGAGTGTTTCCTTTTTTCCTTTACATGTGTCAAAGTCTCTTGTATGTTTTTTCATATCCTTGATTTTCTATGCTGCAAACTGGTTACTTTCTTCAGCTTTAATTTCTCATTGGTTGTGTTTTTATGAAATACGTGGCCACTTTTAGACATTGTGCAGTCATTTGGACAGCCATTTGAGATCACCTTTGTTTTGGACTCCATTTTTTAAGAACTGTCATATGGATTATTCCATATTCTGCTATCTTCATAAATTAATAACTTGGCTGTATACATCCAATATTTGACTTTTTTTCCTTGTCCATTATGCATAGAGATTCTTTCCTTATTTGTCTTTGTAATCTCATATTTCCATTATGGCTGAATGTCTACAATAGAAGCTTCTTTCTCTCTGAGAGAATTGGCATTTGCTTCTGCTGGAATTCAGATGTCCCAGATAAGATTTCCTTGTTACAGTTCTAATTTTAGGCTCCTGGTATCATTATTTGCCCTTAAATCAACCTCACCTTTCTAACAAGTCAACACTCAATGCTCTGGTCTCTCTCTCTCTCTCTCTTCTTTCTCTTTCTTTCTGCTCTGGTTTATCTTTCTTTTCTTTTCTCTTTCTTCCTTTCTTTCTGCTCTGGTTTCTCTCTCTCTCCCTCTCTCCCCTTCTCTCCCCCTCTCTCTCCCTTTCTTCCTCTCTCCCTCTCCCCACTCCCTCTCCCCGCCCCCGCTCTCTCTCTTTTTTCA
>NW_007142346.1:0-694 GCF_000164805.1 Carlito syrichta | reverse complement strand
GAACTGTCATATGGATTATTCCATATTCTGCTATCTTCATAAATTAATAACTTGGCTGTATACATCCAATATTTGACTTTTTTTCCTTGTCCATTATGCATAGAGATTCTTTCCTTATTTGTCTTTGTAATCTCATATTTCCATTATGGCTGAATGTCTACAATAGAAGCTTCTTTCTCTCTGAGAGAATTGGCATTTGCTTCTGCTGGAATTCAGATGTCCCAGATAAGATTTCCTTGTTCCAGTTCTAATTTTAGGCTCCTGGTATCATTATTTGCCCTTAAATCAACCTCACCTTTCTAACAAGTCAACACTCAATGCTCTGGTCTCTCTCTCTCTCTCTCTTTCTCTTTCTTTCTGCTCTGGTTTATCTTTCTTTTCTTTTCTCTTTCTTCCTTTCTTTCTGCTCTGGTTTCTCTCTCTCTCCCTCTCTCCCCTTCTCTCCCCCTCTCTCTCCCTTTCTTCCTCTCTCCCTCTCCCCACTCCCTCTCCCCCGCCCCCGCTCTCTCTCTTTTTTCACTCTGTTGCCCAGGCTGGAGTACAGGGGCACACTCATGGTCACCCCAACATCAACCTGCTGAACTCTGACAATCCTTCTGCATCAGTCTTCCAAGTAACTGAAACTACGGGTGCAGGCTACCATGCCCGGTTAATTTTTGATTTTGGTGAAAAAAGCTGAATTCACCAATTTGCC
>NW_007142345.1:0-4182 GCF_000164805.1 Carlito syrichta | reverse complement strand
CCATGTAATATAAATTTAAATAAGTAGTTTACTGTTTCTAGCAGCATTAACTTGTTTATTTTAAGGTAATTAAAATCTTCAATTTATGTCTAGTTTTTTGTCATAAAACCCTGTGCTCATAACACAAAAAAAATAGCATTGTATATTGGAACTACTTATTTGTATTTAAAACTATTCATTTTCATTGGATATTTCCTTTAATTATTTTCTATTGGAACTCTCAATTTTGTGTTGGAGTACTTCACTCTTCATGTTAAATAATATCTCTAGTATAAACACACTTGTAATTAAACATTTCATCCTCTTGAATTTCTTCAGGTAATGTGAGAAATGTATACATTTTGAATTAAGGAAATTTTCCCAGTTTATGAAAACATAAATATCATATTAAAATTAGTAAGCTGCCAGGCATGGTGGCTCATGCCTGCAATCCCAGCACCTTGGGAGGTGGAGGCAATAGGATTGCCTGAGCCTAGAAGTTTGAGACAAGTCTGGGCAACATGGTGAGACCTCATTTCTACAATAAATAAATAAATAATTCACCAGGTGTGGTGGTGCAGGTCTGTAGTTCCAGTTGTTTGGAAGGCTGAAGCTGAAGAATTGCCTGAGCCCATCAGTTCAAGGCTGTGGTGGACTTGAGCATGCCATGGCACTCCAGCATGGGCAACAGAGTGAGACTCCACCTCCCCCCAAAAAGTGGTCTTATATTTTTCCTTACCTAGCAGTTATACCTTAAGGAAATTGTCAATGACTTCATTATCGACTTGTGCTCTGAGATAATACTAATAAAGTACTTTCTATTCTCAGTTTAGTAAATGTTACTATCAAAAATTTTTGTGGATATTTATCATCTATTTTGTTATCTCTGGATATAACTGATTTATTATTTAATTAGTAAAACATACTAATGGATTTCTTCAGCAAAACACCCTTAGATTCTTAAAATAAATCCTAGGGGCTACGATTTTATTAATATCACGCTAAATTAAAGGTGTAGATTCTTGGAAGTTTTGTTTCTTTCTCTTTTTTAGAGTTGGAGTCTCACTCCATCACCCAGGCTAGAGTGCAGTGACACGCTCACAGCCACCCCAGCATCGACTTGCTGGACTCTAGTGATTTTTCCTCCTCTGCCTTGCAACTAGTTGAACTATAGGCATGAGCTACCACACCCAGCTATTTTTTTTATTTATTGTAGAGAGGAGGTCTCACCACGCTGCCCGAGCTGGTCTTGAACCCACAGGCTCAGTCAATTCTTTTGTCTTGGCCTTCCAATGTGCTGGGGTGACAGGTATGAGCCACCACACCTAGCTTATTGTGTTTATTTTCCTCTAAAATTTAAAAACATAATCTATAAATATAACCTATCATAGAAAACATTTCTTTCGAGTTGGAATCTCACTCTGATGTGTACTCATGGCCACCCCAGCATCAACCTGCTGGGATTCGGGGATCCTTCCACCTCAGTCTTCCAAGTAGCCCAAACTAAAAACATTAACCCTACTAATTTTGGGTATATTGTAGAGATGAGGGCTCACCATGTTGCCTGGGCTAGTCTCCAACCAGGAGGCTCAGGCAATTCACTCACCTTGGCCTCTCAAAGTGCTGGAATTACAGGCTGAGCCACCATGCCTGACCAGAAAGCATTTCTTACATGCAGTAATTCTCATCAAAACTATTGTCTATTTGTCTCAATTTTATGTTTTTTTTTTTTTTTTTTTTTTTGAGTTGGAGTCTCACTCTGTCTCCCAGACTGGAGTGCAGTGGCCACTCCCGGCCACCTCAGCCTCGACCTGCTGGGCTCCAGCGATCCTTCTGCCTCTGCCTTCCGAGTAGCTGAAATTACAGGTATGTGCTACCACGCCCGGCTGATTTTTTGATTTATTGTAGAGATGAGGTCTCGCCTGCCCAGGCGGGTCTCAAACCCGCGGACTCGGGCAATCCACTCACCTCAGCCTCCCAAAGGCGCGGGATTACAGGCTGAGCCACCGAGCCCGGCTTGTCTCAATTTTAATAAGAACAGAATTTTAAGAAAAGTTGGAAAAACTTGGATAAAGTTTCATAGAAGTTGTGAGATTTTACTGACTGTTCAACGAAATGATGGATATTCACAAACAGAGATGGGGTGGAGAATGGAGTTGTCATAACATTCTCAAGGGTAAATTAGGTTAAGAAATATAAAAATGCATAAGCAAAAACAGAACTCTATTTTATGTTCCATGAGCAATGATTGGCCTTTTCAAGAGGTCTAATCTAAAAGGAGAGTGATGAGAGATATACTTGAAAAAAGAGATTGCTATCATATTGAGTAGGGTGATAAGAGGAGACTGACTTTTATGAGGTAAGGAGTTTCTGAGTCAGAAATTGATATCCAAAAATGATACTTTAGAAATATAACTGCTATGGTTGTGCATGGACTGAATTATAGAAACATCATCTAGAAGGGAGATTAGTAAAAAGGTCATTGAAATCCTCTAAGAGAGGTTTACCATCCTTGCTGTATATGGAAAATCTGATTTAACAATTATCTGCTCCTCTAGTAAGTTAGTTTTTTGTAATGACAGTTTGTGCATTTTGGACAGTGATTTCCTCATTTTATTCTTAAGTTCTTTCAAACTCTTAGGAAGTTGTCAATGAGCCTATCAATTTATGGACATAAAAAGATGTTCCTAACAGAAATCTTTACTTTTTAATTAGAATGTATGATGTTACAAAAATAAATTAACTTAAACAATTTGGAAAGAAGAAATATTTGTTGCAGCTGTATTTTACTTAGAGATATATTTCAATAATGATACTACCAGAATTTAGATTTTTTTGACCAAAATTTTACAACTGAATATTTTTGATCACGCTATGTCATTCTAAATATAGGAAAATCAAACATGATTTTAGTCAACATTTTCTGAATGCTTTTACTCTATGGCTTTTCTTAGCATGATGTAAAGTCATTTCTGAGAAAAAGGGGTTATCAGAGGCATATATTTTCTTTGTGACTGTCTATCACAGATAGTTTCTTATTTTGAGGATAAAATTTATTAAGTTATGATTTCTGTACAGCTCTTGGAATGAAACTGTAGGCATCATAGATCAGAATCTCCTTCCTACACTTCCAATAGGCAATCAAAACAGAAGAGTGTTGGGAGCTGGTCACGGAGGCCCACTGAGCATTAGGGATCAGGAAGGGCCATTGACCCTGAGACCACTAGGATGTGTTCCCTCCCTCCTTTTCCCCATTCCCTCCCTCATTTTCCATTTGGCACAAGCTACCAGGAAAGGCTCCAGCTGGCTCTAACAGAAAACTCTGAGACCAGAACGTAGACAGCTAAACTTGGGAGTCTATTGTTCCCGTTTTCCACGGCTTATGGTCTTTTGCTTTATCACAATTTAAGTTTGACTTTGAGTCACATTGAGGAGCCTTAGTGCAGGTCACAGGTTCTCTTGATGTGACTTTCAGAAACTTATAGATATAGGTTTTAGAATATAGTTTACATAGATTAAGAAAATTTTTGTAACCATTTTATTATAGAAGTGTGGTTAGTTCAATTTGATTTAGGGGGGCCATTGAAGTTTGCATTAGGCCGGCTGGTGCTAGAAGAGAGTAACCATAGCACCCACTGTTTTATAGAAACCAGTTTGCATTAGCATAGAGTAGTAAAAGGCAATATATCATTATGGTGGTTTCAGTTGTAAGTATTGAATGATGTTATGTATCTATAAACAAAAAATTAAGGGTACATAGAAACTGGATAAGAACTTCATGTCTTTCCTTATGTTTGAAATATACATCTGCTTGAGAGTGGGGGGTGTCCTGTGTGCACCTGGACATGTTCATGTGAAAGACACATGCTACCTTTTGTGTAACCATTGCAGCAGGAATTTCTGTGATGGTAACTTTGCAGAGTTTGGGGATAAAAGCCCTGAGATTACACCCATTAAATGGCTTCTGGTAACTTGAGCAGGAGTCCAGTCTCTTTATTTCTTTTATATCTATCCCTTCAGTTTATACACTGATACCGTCACATCACCAGAGACTCTGATCCCTGCAGGGGCAGGACCCCCACAGAAGAGAACACTTGTGATATATTCAGGGGAAAACATAAGCCCTGTGTTTCATATCAAATCAAGGAGTGCTTGCAGTAAGAAAAAAAGCCACAACCAAAGAGTTTTGAACATCTAAGAACT
>NW_007142344.1:0-4226 GCF_000164805.1 Carlito syrichta | reverse complement strand
TTCGAGTCTCACTCCGTTGCCCAGGCTGGAGTGCAGTGGCCACTCCCGGCCACCACAGCCTCGACCTGCTGGGCTCCAGCGATCCTTCCGCCTCAGCCTTCCAAGTAGGTGGAATTACAGGCGCGCGCTACCACGCCCAGATGATTTCTGATTTATTGTAGAGATGAGGTCTCGCCAAGTTGCCCAGGCGAGTCTCGAACCCGCGGGCTCAGGCAATCCACTCACCTCGGTCTCCCAAAGAGCGGGATTATAGGCTGAGCCACTGAGCCGGCTGTGAAATTTTACAGGGGTTGTAAATCCAGCAGCAGTAACTTTTCCACTGAGGTTGGGAATATTTAAGTCAATTTGAGCATTCAAATGATCTTTCTATCAGTATTTCTCAAATGTATCTCTTTTTTGTCTATGACTTGTGAATCTCATAAACCAATAAAGTTCTATCAATGTTTATATTCCTAGCCCTGAATTGTACCTCATATCTTTATAATAAAAAATTAAAATTTTTTAAATTTAGTAATTGTGAAGTCCAAGTGTGGATTTACTATATAGGTAAATTGCACACAGGTGGAGTTTGAGTTTCTAGCTGGTCCTCTGTCCTCCTGACAGCGGACCAGATACCCAGGGTGTTGCTATGTGCTCCCCTCCTTACTTTCTCCGTAACTCCCCTAGCAGTGTCCACCATCTAACAATCTCACCTTTGTGCTAGTGTGACTAATATTCAGGGCCCGCTTATGAGTGAGAATATGCTGTATTCACTTTGTTTCTGCAATAGTTCACTTTGTAAGATGTTCTCTTACTGCATCCAAGTTTCTGTGAAGACATGACTTTGTTCTTTATAGTTGTATATTATTTCATCATGTATATATGTACCACATTAATTTTATCCAGTCCATTGTTGATAAGTATCTGTATTGGTTCCATGGTTTTTGCCATTATGAACAGTGCTGTAATAAACATGCATGTACAGGTGTGTTTTTTGTACAGCAAATTATGTTCCCCTGGTTCTATCCCCAGGAGGGAGATTTCAATTTCTAGTTCTTTGAGAATTTACCACACTGCTTTTCATAGAATTTGAGCTACTTTTTATTTGATTTTGATTTGGTTTTTTCTCTCCCTCAACATTCAACTCTTAATAAATATATGCTTGCAAAGCATTTAGAATATGCTGACATAAACTAAGCATTTAAAAACAGACATTAGTATAATAAAGTGGATTGCAGCTAAGTAATAACAAGGGGATTGGGAATAATTTCAAAGATATATTAACTCTTCTATGAGATATAAACATCCCTTAAATTTATTCATTTTTATTTATTAAATTAGACATTTAACAAATAATACTTAATTGATTATTAGAGTTAGAAATGTCAATAAATATTATAATTAAAAATATGAAGTCTCTTATAGTGTGCTTAAAGAAAAAACAACTCTACCATCTACCATTTATATGCTTCTATGTTCTTGCTTATTCTTTTATAAATAAAAATAATACCAGTCTAAAATCAAACACTAAATAACATCTGTTAGAACACATGGAAATCTCACAAAATTAAATCATCCATTTCCAAATCAATAGAATCAATGAATTAATGTGAATAAAAATCCTGTTCTTATACAGTGTGCACACACAGACATACAAATGATGCTGGAACATTTTTTTAAAATTCAGAACATAAGAAACACTATGTTCTTAATGAAATAGGTTCCTTTTACATACTAATATTCATAAACATTATATTTTTCAACATCTGCAGGTTTGTCCATTTAAGCACATCTTTAAATTAAAAGTAAATTCACTGGAAGGAAAGTGTGCATACCTGAAATGTTACCAAATATGTGCATTAACTACCACTAAATACTTACAATAGTCAAATTTTCATAGGCATGTAAAGCTGTTTGAATTATTTACGGCCACAGTCAATGCTATGTGTTAAAAAAACAGTGAAATCACTGTGACATTTCACAAAAAATGTCTATTGTTTTGCTCAGAAATGTATACATTTGCAAGATGACTCTTCTGATCCAAGTCAGTATCAAATAATCTCAATATGTTTTGATCATGTATTTGCAGTCAGTTTGAGGTTGGTTGGTTATATGCTGACTGGTCTAGAAAGATCTTGACTGGCATGATCCAGCTCTCCTCCATGTGGTCTCTCATATACTATGGGATTAGTCTGGGTTTGTTTTTATTACAAAGACAGATCACTAAAAGAGATAGAGATGACGTACACAATGCTTCTTGACCTTGACCTTTTCGGTCTATAAAATGGCAGTATCTATTGTGTTGCATTCCATTCAACTGGCAACACAAATCACAAGTTCAACCCAGGTTTAAGATGAGGGGAATAGAGTCTATCTTTTGTGATAGAAGGAGCTGTGAAGTCAAAAAGAAAAGTAGATATAAATAGAGAAGGATAGAAATTGGGGTTATTTATGTAATTCTACCAATTTTCTTCTCAGAATACCAACTATCCATAGAATACACAGAGGATCATATATTTGATATAATGTGGTATATTGTAATAAACTGAAAGTTTCTTTTTCCTTGAAAATGTGCTTATTTGTGAAATGCATTCTTTAGTAATCCAGTGTAATATTGTAAAAAACAGACATGATGTAAAACTACTAAAAACTATATTTCCAACAAATAGGCAATAGAAAATTCACTTTAGTTGTAATTGCATTACAGCCTGCAAAGACTGTATTTTTTGTCATTAGAGTCAATAAAGCAATTTATCAATTAATAAGCATTTGTTTATGTGGATATGGCTTCATGAATTTTAAACATGGTGAGAAATTTCTATATTACAACTTTAGTCAAACAATAGTTTCCTGCTATTAGCAGTGATACATTAAAACTAGCTTTTAAAAAAATAATACACGTCGTTTCTTAGTAGTTCATATCTGTATGTTTAGTGAATTGTCTTACTGAATTTTTTCAAATGTAATTTAAAAAAGAAAAAATACATAAATTAACATTTCAATTTTATTGAACTCTCAAGCAGGTTCAACTTGTGTCCAGTGAAATATGACAGTGTTATTCATAGAGCTATTCCCAATAGGCTGTTTGTCTTCTTCTTTCTGGCATAGAATAGATATAATTTAAAAATATACATTACTCAAATAGAATGTGAAATGACCAAAAGATAGAGGAAGAAAAGAAGAAAGAATGAATGCAGTGAACAGACAATGGTACAATTATGGTAGATATTAATCTACCTATTGATAATTAATTCAACAAGTGATTATTTATTAATCTTTTAAATGTGAGTGGTATAAATACCATCAAAATAAATTAAATGACAGGTTTTTAAGGAATGAATAAAAATACAAAACCCAGTTATATTTTTCTATAAAATTGCCTATTTTATATATTAAAAGCATAGATAGGTTAAAAGTAACCAGCAGGGTAAAATTATACCATGCTAATACTAATCTAAAGAAAGTTAGAGTTGCTGTCTTAGTTTCAAACAAAGTAGAATTCAGAACATTACCATGGATAAAGAGGAACATTAAATTAAGATTCTCACATAATGGATCTTTTTGGAGAATTCAAGATATAGCAAATTTTAATGTGTATGTATCTAACAATAGAGCATCAAAATGCATACATAAAAACAAAACAAAAAAACTAAAAAGACAAATCTACAAATTCTCTAATATACCTACAAACTTCAACATTCTCCTCAATAACTGATATTGATAAAATAAGCATGTATTAAATCTATTAAACCATAGTATGCTTTATTGGTATACCAATCAACACATCAACATTTATAGAATCTTCAAAAACTAAAATATACATCATTTCCAGTTCACATAGGATAGCCACAAAGACGGACTAAATTCTGGGTCATAAAATGTACATTTAATATTTTTATTAAAAGAATTATGCAAAATAAGTCCACATAATGCAATCAAATTAATTGGAAATGAATAACAGAAATATATATAGCTGAATGATGCCTAAATATTTGAAGAATAAAAAACACACTTCTAAATAATACAAAGGGCAAAAAAGATACCCAAAAGAAAGAAATTTTTAAAACATTGTAAATTAAATGAGAACTAAAATAGAATCAATTCAGCCATCCATCTTAGAAAACTAAATAAAGGTTTCTAATTTAGGTTTAAAGCAAGCAAATAAAAAATATAACTTATAGCAAATATCAATAACAATGAAAACAAAAAATCAATATATGTAAAATCTGTGTGTGTGTGTGTGTGTG
>NW_007142343.1:0-935 GCF_000164805.1 Carlito syrichta | reverse complement strand
GGCTGGAAAATAGTATCTTTATTTTGGACAGACAAATGTCAAGCTGAAATATCAGGGTTTCTAAGATTTTGAAAGACAAAGAAAGAATACATATCAGAAGACAGCAAGCATTATCTGTTCCACTACTTTAGTACAAGTTGAGATAAATCTCTTTTTTTTCTTTTTGAGTGGGAGTCACTCTGTCACCCAGGCTAGAGTGCAGTGGCACAATAATTACTACGTGTAACCTCAAAATCTTGGATTCAGGCAATCTTCCACAGTCAATCTTCCCAGTAACTGGGACTACAGGTGTATGCCACCATCTCTGGCTTATTATTATTATTATTTTTTTTTTTTTAGGGACAGCATCTCACATATGTTGCCCAGGTTGGTTCCAAACTCTTAGGGATCAAGTAATCCTCTTGCTTTGGCCTTTCAAACTGCTGGGAATACAGACATGAGCCACCACACCTGGTCATGTTGGGCTGAGTCTTTGTAATGTCTTCAAGTGAATTCTTATAAAACAAATCCCTTTATGCAGATTGAATTTGAAAAAATGATCACATTTGAATTGATATATGAGTTTGAAAAAATGCCAAGTCTTCATATGAAATATAAGAAAACACAATATTTCAAAGAATGGGGACAAAATGAGTGGTAACCTGCGTTTACACTATTGCCACAGGAAGCCACTGTCATAGCTGATAGCCAAAACACTTGTCGTTTTGGGCCAGGGTGTTTTGAATAATAACATGCTTTCAGTAGTGCATCTGCCACATAAACTGTGACCACCCAACATTTTCCAGATAACTCTTTTACAGCGAAGCAACTCTTGTCAAAATAGCTGTTACTTCTCAATCAAGCTGCCAATTTTAGGAAGATGGAGTCAAAGAAAACAAGATCCTCTCCTCTACTTCTGTTATTAAGTAGAATAACAATGAGAATAAGAACAAGAG
>NW_007142342.1:0-1242 GCF_000164805.1 Carlito syrichta | reverse complement strand
CAGGGGCGAGATTATAGGCTGAGCCACCGAGCCCGACTGAATTTGAGATTATTTTAGAGTATGGCTTAAAGCTTATTTTATGTGATCCATATGATACTTATCTAATGCAAATTTTTTATTTAATTTGAAGTTCATAAATCTAACAATTCAAAAATATTGAGAAATTATATCACTGATGCCATATGTATACACTAGTCATATATAAAACATTGCGATACTTACATATGCACAGATACATTTAACATAACCTGTTTTCTTCTCATACTCTTATCTATCTATTTAAAAAAATGATTACAGTTTATCTAAATCTTTACTTTTTATAAAAGGAAAATTTTATGATGGTCTAAACAACCATCTTGATTAAAAAACCGGAAATTTTGGCATTCCTCCGTTCAATAAAGTTCCTAGAGGTATAAAAACAAATAAGTACATGCCTCTATTAGATAGAATAATTAGAGACAATCCACTCTTGAAAATGAGGTTTCAACAAGATTTGGAGGACAAGGTAAGAAGGTGGGTAACGTGAATCTAGAAAAGGCAAGGAAAGCAAAGAAAGGAAGTCACAAGAGTGTTTTGAGGAGGTTGGTGCCTCCCTGAACCTGCACTTGGAGAACCAGAAAGCAGGACTGTTATACAGAGATTGTGGTTGAGTACAGCACTCATATTTTTCTAAAAGAAATGCCAAATCTCTCTCTTTCCTCTCTCTCTCTTTATCTCTCTCTCTCTCTCCCCTTGTCTTACACACACACACACACACACACACACACACACACACACACACATTTTTATGCCCATGCAGTAATAAACATTTCATAAAAAAATAAGTGAAAATTAAAGTTTTAAACCCCAAGTTTATAAACTTGGATAAGTTAACTTACAGTGGTTTTCAGAAGCTATTAAATACATGAAACCAGAGATTACTCCAGAAATTAAAAAAAAAATCAGTTTAAAGAAGAAATTGATTTTAGTTAAGGAATATTACTTCTGTTCATGTTTATGTTTCAAACATAATCTGAAAAAATATTCTTGAAAACTGTCAAAAAAATAACCAAATAATTCAATACAAGATAAAATATATATTAAGGCATGGGAGGATAATTGAAATTTTTGATGTTGGCTGACTAGAAGTCCCCCAAAAGAAGACAAAATATAGAAGCTTTATGAAGATTGAAAGAACACATTAATGAATAAAAGGCACGTAATTACATGAACACATCTACATGGTTTTCATTAACTCCAAGG
>NW_007142341.1:0-1151 GCF_000164805.1 Carlito syrichta | reverse complement strand
CTGGTTGGCAGGGTTGGGTGGTGGTAATGGTAGTGGTGATTATTATTATTTGGAGATGGAATCCCACTCTGTCGCCCAGGTCAGAGTGCAGGGGCACACTTACGGTCACCACAGACTCCTCCTGCCAAGTTCAGGTAATCCTCCCACCTTGGCCTGCCAAGTGGCTGGAATCACAGGCATGCACCACCATGCCCAGATACTCTTTGGATTTATTTTTGATGGCTGAGATGAGGTCTCACCCTATGTCCTGGGCAGGTGTTGAACCAGGGGCTCAGGCCATCCTCTTGCCTTGGCCTCCCAAGGGCTGGGATGCCAGACAGAGCCCTTGAGCCCAGCTCATGGTTGTGGTGGTGTTGGTGTTTGGTATTATTATTCTGAGTCGGAGTCCAACTGTGTTGCCCAGGCTGGAGTGCAGGGGCCCACCGTCAGTCACCGTGGCCTCCACGAACTTAGGTCAAGTGATCCTCCCAATGTGGCCTACTGAGTGACCAGAACGATAGGCGTGAGCTACCACACTCAGCTCATTTTTTGGCATCTTGTAGAGACGAGGTCTTGCCGAGGTGTCCATGCTGGTCTCGAACCCATCGACCCAGGCCATTGCTCACCTGCCTCACAGAGCACCGGGATGACACAAGTAAGCCCCTGCACCAGGTCTCCACATGGCTCTTGGGGCCCCTCATGGCCAGATTCCTTCCAATGACCAAGGACCCCGGAGAGGGTGGCTGGAGTCATCCACCAAGCTCTCTCTGGGGGGAGCAATTGGCACAGGGGTGTGTCTCCACCTGGTTACCCACCCCTCTACCTGCCTCATTCCCAAGTGTGTACCTGCACCCTCCTGCCAGAACCCACCTCAAGGAAAGACAGGGCATGACTCTTAAACCTTCAGTGAGATGGGGACGGCTGGGTGACTCACACCTTTCTCCTCAGCACTGGGGGAGGCTGAGAGGGGAAAATAGCTGGAGCCCAGGTGCTCGAGCCCAGGCTGGACACCATTGAAAGCCCCCACCTCTAGTACAAGTAAAACCCAGAAAACCTTGGGTGAGGGCAGGCCTTGGCATGAGGATCAGCACCAGCCCAGAGTTCAAGAACAGGCAGGAAGACCATGATGTAGACCAAATGGAAAGCCTGTGATTGCAGCAGTTTGGGAGACC
>NW_007142340.1:0-735 GCF_000164805.1 Carlito syrichta | reverse complement strand
GGCTGAGAGGGGAAAATAGCTGGAGCTCAGGTGATCAAGTTCAGGCTGGACACCATCGAAAGCCCCCACCTCTAGTACAAGTAAAACCCAGAAAACCTTGGGTGAGGGCAGGCCTTGGCATGAGGATCAGCACCAGCCCAGAGTTCAAGAACAGGCAGGAAGACCATGATGTAGACCAAATGGAAAGCCTGTGATTGCAGCAGTTTGGGAGACCCAGGCTGAGAGGATGACCAAAATTGGGTGGTTTGAGAGCAGCCTTGGCAACCTGGAGAGGAAAGAAAAGAAAGGAAGGAAGGAAGGAAGGAAGGAAGAAAAGAAAGAAAGAAAGAAAGAAGGAAAGAAAAGAAAGAAAGAAAAGAAAAAAAAGAAAGAAATCCATTTTCCTTTAAACTTTCTACCCTCAGAGTTTTGCTCCCCACCCCCATCACATGTGAGGTTCCCCCAAGCTTGGCAGTTTCCAGACCCACCCCACCCAGTGTCATCCCCTGCTTTGGTGCAAGAATTCCCGAGGTACCCTGGCTGGGTTCCTGCCAACTCTCCTCTCCAAGGTGAGAAATATGCCCTAGGCAGGATGACCCTATGACTCAACAACAAGGACCTTCTACCAGGAAAGCCCAGGGACACATCCCTCACATTTCTTCACCTTAAATCCCATTTTTCCTGGCTCTTAAGCTAGTCGCCCTGTGAACACACCATGCGCAGTTGAGAATCTGTGTACGATTCTGATATTTTTGG
>NW_007142339.1:0-711 GCF_000164805.1 Carlito syrichta | reverse complement strand
TATTACTTTTTTTTTTAAGAAAAAGGTAACATGTTAGAATATTAGCACATTATGTTTCAGTTAGTGTAAGCACTTATAAATCCTATACTGAAGCTGTATTTTTTCTCTTTAGATATACAGTTCCCCCAAGAATTTTTTAGCAATGTTTATATCTTATTAAAATTAAATGCTCCTGGTTTTTTGCATTTGGTACTTTTTTCAAAAAATATCAAAGACTGCTCAATATTTTATACCTTGTTCACATTCTAAGGAAAATGGCCACTGGTGGAAGCAGGGCATCCTGGTTGATATGCAGCTCAGTTTCCTGCAGTCCTTTCTCAAGTTGACCCCAGGCAGTCCATCAGTTTCCACCTCACTCACCGCTTTCTTTGCCCCTGAGAGTCAGCTTGTTTCATCAGAGGAAGCAGACAGGTGAGCTTGGGCTGGGAGGGCTGGGGGCTGGGCTGGTGTGAGAGACTGTGGGAATGGCCTGGAATGGCCTAGGAAGGTGGGTGGATGGCTTTGTGGCAGAAGGAAAGTGGCCCCTGCCGGTAGATAGCAAACCTTGTCATTTCTGTGTTCCCTTATACAAAGAGGGGGTAGTGTCCATTGTCAGCCATCCATGGTCATCTTGAGCATGTAATGAACTTTATTTGAAAACAACTTGGAGGCCAAGCATGGTGGCTCACACATATGTTCCCAGCACTTTGGGAGGCTGAGGTGAGAGGATCG
>NW_007142337.1:0-612 GCF_000164805.1 Carlito syrichta | reverse complement strand
TGCAACTGAAAAAAAAAAAAAAAAAGGGCAGCGGGGGGAGACCCTAGGTGTGGTCCTGTTCCTATAGTAGTCTAGAGAATTTAAATCCCTAACTTCTCTATGAAGTCTCAAAGGGTGGTGAACAAAAGTCCCTGCTAAGAGAAAAGGCCCCAAAACAGGCCTTTAAATAAAGTAAACAGGCATCTTAACTCTTATAATTTCTTATGGGTGGCCATCCCCTCTTGTTAGGGGCATACAGGCAAACTTAAAAGAATTTGGAAGTCTTGCCTTAAAGCAACATATGCAAGACTTAAGTTCAGTCCTAAATGCCATCCATTGTTAAGATAAAATCCAATTAGTGCACACCCCCCCTCTTTGTTACAAAAGAGCAAAGTTTTTTGTTGTTGTTGTTGTTGTTTTGGGGGGGTTTTTTTCTTCTTTTTCATTCTTCTTTTTTTCTTTTCAAAATCGTTAAACTGTAATTTTGGCTTAAAAGATTTTTTTTTTTTTTTTTTTTTTTTTTGAAATGGCCAGTCTCTAGGCCATTTGGCCTTTCTTAAACAAAACCAGCCTGACGCCAGCCGGGCCTTTAAAGTTGCAACTTGCCTTTCAAAGGGAAATACCTCTAACTGC
>NW_007142336.1:0-5677 GCF_000164805.1 Carlito syrichta | reverse complement strand
ATTTGTAATCAGGAAGTGAAGAATATTTAAGTGCTAGAGCCCAATTGGAGCCTAGTGATGCCACTGTTGTTTGGGTCCACGCTCAGGAACTTAAAGTCCAGTACAGAAGTTACCCAGTTTATAGTACCTAGAGGGTAGTATCATATTTTCAGAAATGGACCATGAGGAGGCAGTGACATCCAGGGTACTTTGCAAGACCATTCCTAGAATCTTTGGGACTTCAGAGAACCAGCTTCCCACTTCATGAAAAATGGCACTGACATTCTCTTCTAGACAGTTTTTGGTGATTGAAAACTTCTATCTGTTGATGCTAGACAGTTTTTGGTGATTGAAAACTTTTATCTATTGATGCTAGTTCTGTTTTTAATCTAGGCAAAATGTCATATTTCATATAACAGTTGTTGAAATATTTGAAGGTTCCTGGCATATCCTGTATTTCTTTGGAAACCTTTCTTAATCCAACTAATGGCCAGGCACTGCCCTTCAAAGTCCTCTTCTCCAGCCCAAATGTTCCTAACTCCTTCCATCATTTTTCTTGAGACCTAATTTCCAGAAATGTCACCGAAGTATGCCATACTTTGGAACAGTCTAATCTGAATATAGACTCTCTGGTTGGACTGTGCCTGGGCTCATTTACTCCCTTGTACTAAGATCTAAGAGCAGTCCATGTACTTTAGGATGGGTAGTGTTTATCTTTTCAGCAGTGAGGTCACACTGAGAATAGTTTTAAGCTTTTTAAATGATGTGTGAGATCATCTTACCCATGTGTGTGTCTGATTTATTATTGCAGAGCCTAGTATCTGGTACTTGAGAAATTTTCTTTTTAGCACAGTTGTTGGTTTTCATTGATCTCTAATAAAAGTGTACATGTGCTTTTGCAAATAGTTGACACATGGAATATTGCTTCTACTCTTTGGTTCTGCTTGGTAAGCTTGTTTGAATTTTGTTTCAGTTTGAGGCAAGGTGGTTACCCCTCTCCAGCCTTGAGTGAATGTCATCTTGGGGGAGTGTGCTCTTCAGTATTTATCTTAGTTGTTGATAGAGCCTGGTAGCATACCTAGTGGTACTGCATTATTAATACTGTTGGCTCACCTGGCTACCCAATGTTTAGCAATGTGTTTCTTGTTAGTCCTGTGGTAGAATTTATAGAATGTTTTAATGTCATCAGAAGAGTGTACAGATTAGTCACATACTGAATTTAATTGATAATTGTTTTCTCTTTTTCTATTTAAGATTTTTAGTTGTGTATGTTGAGAGACAGGGGAGGTGGGAAGGTAAAAATTCTTTGCACCAAGTCTGTTTGTGGTTCAAAAGAAGCTTCATTATTAAATCTGGTATCACCATACTGAAATTCGTCCTCTGAACTTGATTTACTTTAAATTTTTGGATTGTTAGTTTTAATATCATGTAATAGTTGTGAGGACTTTTTTTTTTGAGTCATTATCTCACTTTGTCACCCATGCTGGAGTGCAGTGGCATATCACAAATGCCACAACCATGACCCCCTGGGCTCCACCTCAGCCCCTCAAGTAGCTGGGACTACAAGTACATACCACCAGGCCTGGCTAGTCTTTTGATTTATTGTAGAGATGAGGTCTTGCTATGTTGCACACATTGGTCTTGAATTTGAGATCCTCCTGCTTTAACCTCTCAAGTAGAGGATGTCTTTGATTATACCTTAATAGAATGATTGGGGGTTAAAGCAAGAAATCAAAAACATAGATGTGGATGATTGATGGGGTGTCATAAACTAGATGTCATGCAAGTAGCTGTCTAGGAAGGGAAAACTTGCTTGACTAAAATCTTGATTTTTCCCTTTTAACTTCTGCCTTCCTTCTCCAGAGCATACTGTGAGCATTAGAATGTGGATTTCAATAGAAAATGTTAGGCTACAGAGGGTGAGGGTGGATGGATGGATGGGCACAGCACAGCCAGAGCCAACATGCCAGAGGTGTGTGCCGGCAGCCAGAGATCTGAGATGAAGGAAGAAAAGATTTATTTAAGAATGTTTCACTTTCCACAGATAGGAAGTGGGCCAGCACTCCAAGATGAGTGTGGCCACGTAGTCCCCTGAGGCCCAGTTTAAATTCTTTCCCCTGGAGATGTCAGGTAGACATGACTGCCATGACTTCCTTGTTGACCACCTGTGAATGTCTTGGAGATCCTGAGGGGCTGTCCTGGTCACCAGGCACTGAGTAACAAATCTCACCACATTCAGGAAGTTATACAATGGGCCAGATACTGGTCATGCTTGAGAGATTTGGTTTTCTAGGAAGACAAAGTCGACAAAGTTAATCTTCACCTAAAGAATGCATTCTTCCAGGACACAGTTTCTACTTACCCATCATTGTGTTAGGGTTTAGGAACAAGATAAAAATGACTTCCTGCTCTCAGTCCATCCTTTCAGAAAGAAGCCCTGTTATTCACAAACAAGATTGAGAACCATTCAGATATTCTGCAGTTACAATGTGGCGCACACAGAGCATTAGCCCTCTGGTGAAGGCTGTTGTTGGATACTGACTCTTCTCTGACTTATTTGTTACTTTGGATGATACCAGAGGTCCCCCAGGCCCCAATATAGATCGGGAAGGAAAAGGCTTAAGTGCAAACTTATTTGGATTAATTCATTCTTAATTATAGGAATATACAGTTTTTGTTCTGGGGACTCAGTGTTAGTTGAAACAGTTAAGTAGGAAGTCTGGTTGGTTAACTTAGTTGTCATCTGCCCTTTGGTTTAACAGTTACTGAATACCAGCTGTGTAAAAACAAGCATGGTCAGTGATGATTTGTGTGATCACAGTTCTTGTAGCTATTTACGGTGCCCTTGAAGGCTTGGAGAAGCCATGCTAGCTCGGGAGAACTAGAGGGTGAGGAATTGGCTCAGGGTTGCTGAGAGGCATCACAGAATAGCTCATAGAAGAATTGAGACCTGGAAGCATGGGTGTGCAGGTTGGCCCCATCCCTCTTTCCTTCAGCAAGAGCTGCCAGCATTTCAGGCCAAGGAGCTCGGAGGGGTGATCTCCAAGGCTCCAAGACTACTGATAGGAGTGCTGATGGGAGTGCCTTATGGGAGTGCCCTTTGGGTTTTGTATTTAGCCTAAGGCATTCAGGATCACTCCAAACCCAGTTATCACCAATACATGAGTTGTGTGTCTTAATAATAGGGGATCCGCTATCCTGTCTATGAAGGGTGGCATTCTCAGGTTGTGTAAAACATGCTTACTTGGGACAGAAGCAGAATCTTAGAGAGCTAATGAATAGGATTCTTGCATTCTCCCATTAGGTAACATTCCCTTTAGAGATACTCAAGGAGTGTGTTTAAGGTGAGGCAGGAACTAAGACTCCTTTGGGAGACAGGCTCAGAAGTGATTGTTAGAATTAAATCAGAGTTTAAGTTTGTATTTTTCTTTTTAAAACCATTTTGTATGATTACAGTATCAGGTTTTTTTGTTTGTTTGTTTTTGCCTTGGGAGGCAGCTGCTGGTGTCAGTGCAGACTAAATTCAAGTTTCCCAATTAAGTGCAGGACTGTCTGAATTGCTCATGTCTTAACTTTCTGTGGAAATAGACCCTTCAGTTTTCTTTATCTTTTTATTGTCTAAAAACAGCAACAGAGTTGTTTTCTTCTCCTCCTTTCTTACTGGTGTTGCTGACTGGCTTTTCTAAAGATGGCTTTTGTAAGTCAGAGATGTACTGATTGAACACTTGTCTCTGATTGTGTCCTTCAAGTAAGTGAGGACGTTGGTTAGTAGAAATGAATTACAGACAATCCCTGACTTGGTGGGAGGGCTCAACTTAAATGTTTCAACTTTATGAAGGTATAAAAATAATAGCTGGATCACAGCTCACTGCAGCCCCAAATGTCCAGGCTCAAGTGATTTCCCTGCCTTAGCCTCCTGAGTAGCTGGAATTATAGGCATGTGCCACCAGGCCTTACTAATTTTTAAAAATTAGTAAGACTCAAGAACTGGGTCTCCCTCATGAGCAATGGCTCTAAATGAAGTGCAGTAACTTTCCTATAGGGGCAGGTGCTCTTCATCAGGTACTGGGATCTTCCTCAACTTCAGAGGCTCTGCCTCAGGTGTAGGCACTCTTCATAAGGTGAGTGCTCTGCCTCAGATTCAGGGTGGTTCCCTCACGTGGTTGGTCTCTCCTTCATGTGCAGGGGTACTTTTTCAGGTGCAGGGCTCTTCTCTGGCTGCAGGGTCTCTTCATCAGGTGCTGGAGTCTCTCTCAGGTGTGGGGGCTGTCCTGCAGGTGCAGGGCTGTCCCTCAGGTTCAACCTTTTACTTAAGTTCAGGACTCTTCCTCAAGTACAGGGGCTCTTCACTAGTTTTCTGGGATTTCACTCAGGAGCAGGGACTTTCTCTCTGGTTTCAGGCTCTTCCTCAGCTGCAGAAGTTCATTTTCAGGTATTGGGCTTTTCCTCAGGTCAGGTGTCCTTCATTAGGTGCAGGGACTCTTTCTCTGGTGCAGTGGCTCTTTCTCAGATGTGGCACGTTCTCCTCAGGTGCAGGAAGTCTCCTTCAGGTGCTTCAACAGATGTAGAAGCTCTCCCTCATGTTCCTGAATTCTTCCTCAGGAACAGAAGCTTTTTCGCATGTACAGAAGTTCTTTGTGCAATGTAGGGGTCTCCCTCAGATGCCTAGGCTGGTCGCCAGGTTTTGGGTGTGTCTCAGTTGCAGGGCTCTATCGCAGATGGAGGGCTCTTTCTCATTTGCCATGTCCTCCCTCGGGTGGATTGGCTATCCACCATGTGTCTGGTGCACTTCCTCAGGTGCACTGGTGTCCCTGAGTTTGACAGCCTTGACCCAAGTCCAGATGCTGTTACCCAGGGGCAGGTGCTCTCCAGGTACAAAGACTATTTGAAAGGTGCAGTGTGTTCTCCCCCAAATGCAGCAGCTCGTCATCAGGTGCTGGATTCCTACTTAGGTGCATAGACCCTCCCTCAGGTGAGGAGGAACCTCTCAGATTCAGTGCTGTTACTCAGGTGTAGGAGATCTTTTTCATGTGTAGGGGTTCTTTATCACATGTTATGCTTTTTCTCTGGTGTAGGGGATCTTTCTTAGGTACAGGGCTCTCCCTCAGGTATTAGACTCTCCCTCACATGCAACAGTTCTCCATCAGGGACTGAACTATCCCTCAGATGCAAGGCTCTTCCTTCACTGCAGGACTTCCTTCATTGAGGACACTTCCTCTGGTTCATGAACTCTCTTTTAGGAGATTGAACTTTAGTCTTTACATCAACATGGAATCAAGATTCCTAGTGAATGTGCAAGACACTGACATTTCCAACTATAAACTTCGAGCTGGCTTTCTATCTGGGCAAAATGACCAACATGACTAGGCATAGTGACTGCCTTGTTCCCAGGCTCTCTCTCTACTAGAGTAGAGGTGTGTTCTCTCCAAAAACGGGATGGACTCAGAATGCTTAGGTAGGGTATTGACTTAGTAACTTTAAACAAGTAACTTGCATGCCTTGTGCCTCCAACCCTCAGCTCTAAAATGGAGATCACTTTAGAATTTACCACACTGGGTTGATGAGAGGCTCAAAGAAGATATTGCATGAGTGAATAATACAGTGCCTGGCACATAAGAAGCCCTCAAAAAATAAAACAGCTATCACCAGCATTAGTATCATTATTATGAACTGATTGGGGAAGTAATACGATAGACTT